>NC_056597.1:28573252-28648252 GCF_018340385.1 Cyprinus carpio
AGAACACAGTAGAAACACAGACAACATCTTTGGTCTTCGTGAAAGTCTTTATGAAAAAGCATCATTACATGAACTCAAATAATGTTCCTTAAAATGCTATTGAGCAAATGCATTAACCAAAGGTACACATTTTCTAATCCAGGAAATACAGAGTTCTACTGAGAACAAAAATATATATAAACCAGACATTTGAGGATGTGCTCGAAATGCACTCACTGTACTGTAGGTGGCCAAGAACATTTGGCCAAAAAAGAAGATATGGATTAAACAAAGAGAGGCTGTGACATACTTCTCATTTGGCTCTGGAGTCCACAGTGGGAGAAGAATGGTGCTTCTATGGTTGTCGCAAGGATTTGCCAGGAAGGCTAGTGGTTGAGTGAACTTCCTGAGCCCGTGAGAACTGGATGTTCCACTTCTTTTGTGTGTTTAGTGGCATTAGTACTCTGTCCTTTTTGGTTTTGAATAGAGGACATCATGCTGTGGCCAATCACTGATCTGTAAATGTCAGGTCCGCTGCGCTCAGGTTGTGGTTCAGTATAACAGCCTTTCATCCTGATTTTCACTCCAATCATTTATGGTAATGATAATTTAGGTAAGCGCTTCCCTCAGCTGCCGTGCTTATTTTTTTTTTGCAGTATGACCGAAGCTTTTGAACATCTTGTAAGCACTTCAATGTTTCTCTGGCAGCCCGAGTATTTTTAAAGGCTGCCTCTAAAATGTTCACATGGACCTTATATACAAATTAACTTTGTGAAGGGAATATGGGAAGACTCATGAGCAGCCTTGAGATTTGGCCTGGCCTCCATTTTAGATGCTGGACCAAGATATTAATGCAGTCTCCAGTATTATGTTTCCCTTAAAATGTGTGTCTTAAGACATGTCTACATTTCTGCTGGGCTCTTCATATACTAGCAGGTACAGTACAGTTCATTTGAACATCAATGCTTTGCTGTGAGCTGCATATTGTATTATAAAAACAAAAGATGTGAGTGATTCGATTAAACAGTAATTGAATCACTCTTTTGAGGTACGAATGTCTGAAGAAACATCTGTGAAACAAGTTGGCCATTAAATATGCAACAGCATATTCAAAAATTCCTTTTGCATTAGATGGCAGTGCTTTTAAGAGAATTATCATGGCCTGAAGCTCATTCAAGTGCTGCCATTTAGCATGTGTGAATTTGATAGTAATGATACTTCTCCATACTGATTTTGTTCATATCTAGTGTTGAGGTAAACTGAACCCTGAATAATATCTGCTCTGAAACCACCCGACCTACAGAGTTAAAGGTGATGTGTGCCATTTCTGTCAAAAATCTGTCAATTTGATCAAAATTAAGGTGCTCAACAGTGTTATTTTAGTATCATTATTTATATTATAGTCCATTTTTATATTTTCAGTTTTCATATTATCTAATTTGGTCACACTTGTACTTAGTGTAGGTTTAGTGTTAATTACTTGTAATTATGCATAATTTACTGTTATTACTATAGTAAAGAAATTAATGTTTCTGTCTGCTGCTTTTGAGGTATCTGTGTAGCCACTAGTAAAAAAAAAATGGGATTGTTTGTTTATGCAGTGCAATCAGCCATCTAAGCTCTGAACATAGTCACATATAGATGGCAACAGAGTTTTTTGTTTGTTTTTTTTTTTTTTTTTTTTTTCTGATTATTTTTACTTCTCGTTGTGGTGCTGCAGGAGGCCCACAAATGAATCCAACTGAATTACAACTGATTTATTAAAGAAAGATGCCTTTGAATTAAAAAATTTATTTTTTGTGTTTTGTGTTAAGTGGTTGGTGGATGAGATTTTTTTTAATTTAGGTGGATGGTATTTGTTGGCACATCAGTCTTGCAGCTAATCATTTGGCAATGAGTTTCATTAGGGGCAGGTCACTGTATTAATCCCAGACAAATGGCTGGAAACTCTTCAGCACACATGAAGTCAGGAGGGGATCGCAGTGTGGCATTGACGCACTTACCTTCTTGTCAGTTATATATAAAATCCTGTTAACAAGGCTCCAACTGTGAGCTGGAGGCTTGTTTTTGTCATCCTGGTCAGCAAATTGTAGCCCTGAGATAATTACATAGAATAAGGAGCACTGTGGACCTCTTGAGACACTCTTGGGACTCCAAATTGTCATTCCTTATATAATCAATTTTGCATATATATATATATACATATGTTTTCCAGTTTATTTATTTATTAAAAAATGCATTTTAAAGAGCTTACATATTATATATATATATATATATATATATATATATATATATATATATATATATAATATATATATATATATATATATATATATATATATATATATAATGTGATTTTGCCATTCATTTACATGACAACAGCATTTTGGGGGTAAAGTAAATAATTAAATTGTTCACAATAAAATCTATAACATGCATTCAGAAAAGAGATGGAATGAATTTTCATTACATGCTGACTTTAAATGGTATGTATTCACTCATACTGAATTATTAAACCGGTGCATGAGATGATTAAAATAAAACCGTTGCTTATTTTTCATCTCAAAGTTACCAACCAACAGCAAACTTTTTATTTGTGATTACCAAAAATGTTTACAGACACAGATAAGTCATTTCAGAACACGGCGTGTGGCAAACACAAAACTTGTTTGGTGACGGATATGAGTTTGATAGAAGATCTTGCTTGTCAAACACACAGTAAGTATCATTCATTAATTAGAAAATGTGTTTGCGGCATCAAATATAATACAACAGGGGATGCTGCAATGGTCGCTTGTTGTCCATCATGAAGCAGAATGGAACAGATAGGGAAATAACTTGACTCCACACACACAGTTGCAAGGTTTATTAGAGAATCAGGACTATAAAGGTATGCAGGTTTCTACTAGTCTCTGAGCAAACCACACAACTAGTCCTTTTCTAAATGTAATACTATAGCCAACCTGGCGGCCATGGTTAGTGATACAATAATATAATTAAAGAAAAATTTATTTTTAAATGCAAAAACTAGTGCATCAGGTCACCATATGGATAACTGAAGAAGGAAGAAAATAGTTTCAACATAAGTTATTCCTATTACTAAGGGTCATATTCATCCATTCAAAAAAAAAAGAAAGAAAAAAAATAATTAGGAAGGAAAGCAGCACCTCTGCCTCGGTTAGGGCTGACACTACTATACCATAGATTATATTCTTTAATATCTCTGTGTATATATGGCCAGTCAGCGAGAATGAACACCACATGAATTGTACCACAGCCTGCACTGTAAACGTTTCCTTCACGAGTTTGTTTCTCATTTACAGTGAAATTTGGTTCGAAGAGGATGGGCGGCCAAGCCCCTCCAACTCACAGACATTTACTGGGCACATACACACACGTCGCTGCATGGAACAAGATACAGCTCCAAGAAAATAAGCCGTAAAAAGAAGAGGAGAAGAAATCAAGAGATGAAGAGGAGGAGGAGTTTTGGGTATCTGTGGTGCGGAGTTAAAAGGAGTCCATGGCCTTGAATTCACTGAGGGCTTGGACTGGGGAGATGTGTTTCTTCTGTGAGCCTCGCCTGACACGGGTCTGGCACTCTTCTGGTTTCTCTCTCTTCACCAGGGGTTTCTTCTCCGGGGCCTTCATGCGCCAGGACACCACCGGGGAATTGACCGCCGCCGTGCCATACACCTTCTGGTACTTGGTGGAAGCCACGTAGGAGGCCTTGACTGTGAGGACCACAGCATTCATCAAGTTCTTGGCTGCCTGGATGAGGGATGTAGCGCTGTCCAGCTAACGCAATGGGAAGGAGAGCATTCAAGTAAGTCTCTTTTGAGAATTACTATGGATATGTATGGAATGATATAGCAATCAATACAGTTTTGATCCTAATGAATAGTATTAAGAAATAAAATAATGTGTGAAACAGTACATAAATGATAAACGAGCAATACATAAGAGCAGCATAACATTAAGTCATTAACAGTACATAAGTTATAAATGAGCTATGGTAGTTTTTTTTTTTTTTTTTTTTTTTTTTTTTTTTTTTTTTTTTTGAGTAATTGATCTAGTGTTTAACTAGTTTATCTAGTGATTTTTGTTTAGTGATAGTTGTTCATGAGTCCCTTGTTTGTCCTGAGCAATTAAACTACCCGCTGTTCTTCAGAAAAATCCTTCAGGTCCCACAAATCCTTTGGTTTTCCAGCATTTTTGTGTATTTGAACCCTTTCCAACAACAACTGTAGAATTTTGAGAACCATCTTTTCACTCTGAGGACAACTGAGGGACTCAAATGCAACTATATCAGGGTACAAACGCTCACTGATGCTCCAGAAGGAAAAAACATGCATTAAGAGCTGGGGGATGATATATATTTCTTTTTTTTACCAGAATGGAGGTGTGTACATTTTCTTCTTTTGCCTAAATATCATATTGTTTTCATTTAGTACTGCCCTTCAGAAGCTACAGAAGATACTTACATGTTTCCCAGAAAACAAAATAAGTTAAATTTACCCTGATCTTCAAATTCAAAAAGTTTTCACCCCCCCAGCTCTTAATGCATCGCTATATACAAAAAACAACAGTAATACAATGAATATTGTTATAATTTACAATTAGTTTCAGATTATCCTTCAGAAATCATTCTAATATGCTGATACTATGCTAATATGCTGGTTCAGTTTATATGCTGAACAAAACTGCAATACGGTGGACATTATTATAATATTATTACAATGCTGTGAATATACAGCTTCAAAGCATGTGCTATTTTAGTTTTGATTAGCAAGCTGTGTGTATTGATCTTCCATGGGTCACCACATGATACTAATTCACAGGTCAGTACTTTGGAGCTTTTGTTGCTGTTTTCCCATATTTACGAATGTATGCTTATAAATCAATGAAACATTGTAGTATGACTGTACTTTAAATCATTTACATGACATTTTAAAAAGACAACATTTTTAGTTTAGTCAGTCTGAAATCAAACTTTTAAAGTGCATAAAACAAACATGATTAAAGTATGTACGCCTAAAATCGCCTTACCCCTGAAACAATGAGTTCTCCTCCCAGGTTCTGAACCTCAGCCTTGACCTTGCTGCAGATGTTGAGCTGGTGGCAGTAGAGGGCGATTCTCTGGAGGTATGCCAATAAGTCCTGCTTACAGGCTGAGTCCGGGCACTAAAAGAGATGGGAACACATAAGAGACTTGACCTTTACATAGTCACTGTGTAGAGCAAACATGAGGATGAGGAGGTTGAAGCGATGATGACTGAAGATGAAATTAGCTCCATCTTGAAGATGACTCAGGGGTTCGTCATCATCACATATTGGCTACGTAGACTCATTCGTAAAGCTCCTGCGATTGTTTATTTTGTTAATAGGAAAACTGTACACATAAATTTAAAGCACAGTATTAAACAAGCAAAATGAAATGGAAAGTACTTTTCATCCCTGAGGGTTTGAGGAAGCATTTAATAATGGACACCAGCCCATATTACAGTAAATAAAATGCCCTTAATTTCCTTTAAATGTTTTGAAGCCGGTGGGGAGAGATGCATGGACTGTTATTTATTTTTTGTATTTTTTTATGTCATGACACAGCGATTGCTTATCTCATGAATATTAATTAGGCCATGATTATGTTGATTGTGTAACCTTCCTGCAGTCATAAACTACTTAATATTCATAAGCCAGGACTTTGTCTAATAGGATTGGTAATGTGTACAGACTTTGCATTGAGATCAGACCAGTTTTACTTGCCTTTATTTATAACATTTAACTGACTCTCAGTGGTTTGATAACTATTTGTAAGCACACAAATCCTAAATGTGTTAGCATATTCCCATCCTCCAGATATATCTGGAATATAGATCTGTTGCATTTAAAACATCAAAACTGTAATGTGAAGAATTTGTTAATGAGAAAATGCTTGTCTATTTTTCTACATATATTCATTCTTTGTAGTGCATTTACATGTAAGAATGACCCGTGCCGTTTCTAGCTCTTATTCACCTTCCATTTAATGTTAAGACTTTTTGGAAAAATACAAATTTTGCACATGCAGCACCTTGCATGCCAAGACAAGATTACCGCTTTGACACACTCCTAACACAGCGGTTAACTCATTGACTTTGCTTAAAGTAATAAGTCCTGTCAGAAGTTGTTAAAAAGTTGGCTACAATTTTTTCTCCCTTAGCATCACATGAACTTTGAGTGAAAAAGACTGATGAGACACATTTAATAACTGTTGAAGCTGCTTTATCTTTGACACGGCTGAGCAGCTGTAACGTCCTTAGCGTTTAGCGATCGAGTGTCTCTCTTCAGGAGGCAACCTCTCGCTGTGCCGGAGGATGGCAACAGGGAAATGGAGAAATATAGAACCCTCTTTTCTCGCCTCCAGGGCCCAGCAGCATTAGGTCTGCCGTGTCAAGTGCAGCAATAACAGTAGCTGTAAGAATATGTTTCTGATGACCACACACACCACTGTGGATTTAAAAATAAAAAAAAGCTTTAAAAACTTATTTAAAACAAAAGGTCTTTAAAATATCATTTTAAATATATTATTATCAGCTGAACTGTAGGCATGGTCACGTTTTCTTTCTAGTCGCATCCATGTAAGTCTGTTATTTTGTGGAACATAACCAAAGTAGACAGATATTTTCACCGAAATACATGCACTTCCTTTTAAGTCCTTCCTTTTAAAATCTTGTTTCAGCTGTTATATGATTAGTTGCAATTAGCGTTGTTTTTGACAACCACAGCTGTACAATATTCCACCATTTTACATTCAACTTACTGTGCACCGAAACATCAAAAGATTTATATACAGTAAATGAAGCATATCCTATGATGCTATGCTTTTGTTTCTGAATTTTGTCTTTTCCAGCACTGAGGAGCAGCTTGATTACTGAGCACCCCATTCTGTTTTATACCGCCTACTCAGAGATTCTTTCTGAAATGAATACAGTCCCTTGATGAGTCCTGTAAGCCCCAGATGGTCATTAGATGTTAATACTGTGTTAGTGGGAAAAAGGTTCGATAAGGGACAAGTCAAGCCACCTGTTCAGAATACCCAACAAACACAACATGTGGCAGTAGAGAGGATGGATTGCTGCAATGGGAGGAACACAATGGCCTGAAGGGAAGGGAGGGGGTTCTGTTTTGGAAAGCAGGAACTGTCTGGCTGTCTCCGATGTGCTAGTACAGTCGGATTACACTCTGATCAGCAGTGTGATCAGGTTGCCCCTCACTCTTTTCACTTTATATAAGGGAAAATAAATACAGCAAGAAAACAACCAAAACAACATGAGGCCTGGCCAGTGGTGACACAGCAGGTTTCAGGCTTCTTGTATCTTTTTGATCAGTCTCCCAGTGTTGATGACAACAAAAGGGCCATTCCTGTTATGTAGTCGCAAAAAACAGATGTAAAATCCTTTGATAATTGCAATGATTGTTTTTTCAGGGTTTTGTTTTTCCTACAAAAACTGTGATTCAGTAAGTGATATAAGGGAAAATAGGTAGGTTTTTGTAAGGTAGGAGTGGCTTATTGGTTAGTACTGTAGTATAGAGCTGTCCTACAGAGTGCAACAGTGATGACGTATTTTTATAGGCACCCTGGTTCCCAACAGGATTTTTCCAATCTCTGCACTTCCATTTAGTCACCTGTTAGCAACTTGCTTTAAAGGGATAGTTCACCTAAAAATGAAAATGTTATGTTTATTTGCGTACCCCCAGGGCATCCAAGATGTAGGTGACTCTGTTTCTTCAGTAGAACACAAACTGAGATTTTTAACACAAGCCATTGCATTAAAAAATTGCATTAAAAAAACATACACAATCAAAACCAAATTAAACCGTGTGGCTCGTGACGATACATTGATGTGTAAAGACACAAAAAGATCGGCTTGCTATATGGCGGATCGCAGACTTAAAAGTGCATTACCACCACCTATCTCTCAAACAGACCATTGACACTCCCAATTGAGATTGTAGAGTGTCAATGGTCCATTTGAAAGATAGGTGGCGGTAATGCGCTTATAAGTCTGCGGCGGCCGTAAAGCAAGAAGAAGACGCATCAAGCAGGCTGTGTCGAGGACGCACTCAGTACAGTTAAGACAGTCAGGCATTGCAGTTCATCAGAGGTAAAATATGATATAAATACTGTTCAGTTTCTTGCACAGACCGATCTTTTTGTGTTTTTACACATCAATGTATCGTCAAGAGCCGCAGGGTTTAATTTAGTTTTTTTTTGTTTTGTTTTTTTGTGTATGTTTTAGCCGTGATTCCTATCCACTTACATTATAAGTAGGGCTGGGTGATATGGCCTACAAAAAAATCCCTGATTTTTTCACAAAATGATTTTTTTTTTTGTTTAACTGTCACCCCGTCCCGTATACGGGACGCCTACGTTTTACTTCACTAAATCCTTTTCTAATCATGACAAACTATATATCGTTGGAAAGGTCTATGACTCCTAAATAGATATTTTACCAATGTTTTTTTTGTTAGAAATTATGTAGGAAAAGTAATAGATTATTTATGACAATATGCACCCTCAAAAATCTACATCATAACAGGAGTTCTGACCTTGTCAAAAAAAAGTCTTCTTCGTTGCCTCTTTTTTCTCAATCACACTTTAGAAATAATCAGAAATGATATATCAACTGAAAACTTAAAATCTCAAAATTCATCCTTTAAAACCCATTTTAAAATCAGACATTGCATTACCACGAAAATGGTACATCAATATCATGTTATAAAATGTTTTTGTTCATGAATTATAAAAATTTTAGTTTTGGAAAGTGCACTTTCAAGTCTGTTCAAAAACGTGAGTGACAGTTAAGGGGTTAAAACAAGTTTTAATATCATTCTTTATCATTTACCAGTCAAATTTATAACAGAGACAAGATGATTTAAAAAAAAATGTTGGAAAGACCTTAAGTTTTCTTTATTATATATATATATATATATATATATATATATATATATATATATATATATATACACTAGCCCATCATGCAACGAAAACCTTCCAAGTGCACACTCGGCATTAAGAGCTGTTAAGATTAAAACTGGCAACTCCGCAGTGAGTCAGTGTCATGGACGTAGGACAGAGCAAGTGTAAATATATTTTCTAGTCTATATTTCCATCTTGTATTGCTGCTGGGTTAGGTTTAAAATTTTTATTTTATTTTTTTATTTTTTTTTTTTTATATAAATTATTTGTAAATAGAGCAGACACTGTCTAACCGTGTCTACACTGGATGCTGCGCCCCGCTGTGCTAAAAGTCTGTCTAAACTTGATGACATCACACTACAGTTGTAAATCATCTGAACGTAGTGTCAGAACATTTCATCATAAATAGAACGAGGCCTCAGTTTACTGATGGGGATCAAGTCGCATCACACCGCATCCAGTGTAGACAACATCGTTTTGTTGGTGATCATTTCGTCTCATATAGAAGGATGCATTGTTTTAATGATCGCAACGTGTAACACTTGTATTCGACTGCATGATATATAATCGTATTATTTACTGCCATGCAGCCACAAAAGTAAAGCTTGGCCAGTCGCGCAACGTGTAACACTGAGGTTGCTTTTCGATAAAATCTTGTGCTGCCGCGGTCTTCTTAATTATCATTTCGTAGGGCGAATTTCTCTCTCACTCGGCAGAATGTACCTATGGCAAACGAGCGGGGGGAGGGTTAAGCCCATTCTGAACTACAAGAGCCCTGAGTGGCAAAGTCACCTACATCTTGGATACCCTGGGGGTAAGCAGATAAACATCACATTTTCATTTTTGGTGAACTATCCCTTTAAGTAAAAGTAAAAAATAAATAAATAAATCTCATTACTGATATATTTTCTGTTGTAGAAAAAAAAATAGAAATGTATTGCGCTTATGCTAACCAGAAGTATTATAATGCTAACACATTTCTGGGTTTTGGCCTACAAAAATATGTAATCCATATAACTCTCTATTGGAGTAACAATTAATTAAGGAGGTGAAGTCAGGTAATTTATTGAGCCGTAATTCTACATGTGATGACAACATGCAGCATGCTAGTTCAAATTTCCTTTTATTTTCTCTTCAATACTAACTCTCTCTCCAAATATCTTGTTTCCTGTCATGTGCATCCCCATTGTATACCAAAGATAGAAGTCTAAACATGTCTGCACAGAAAAACGGTTGCACTCCTGGTTAGCTGTGATCTCTTGGTAGTCCCTTACCATGGTCTGTCAGCTGGACAGCAACAAGGCTGACTTCATACCTGCTTTACCAGTCAGAACTCAACATTTTGCCTTTGAATAAAACCACAAACAACCCTGCAACACCTTCAGCCCTCACTACCAAGTTTGTCTTCTCCCCAAGTGGGCAGGGTGGCAGACAGGTTTGCTAATTTCCAACAATTTCAAGTTTTTCTCATTTTTAACACTTGTCAAATTCACAACCAATCCTTTCAAAATCTACAACTATATGGTTACTTAATTATGAGCAAATAAAACTATGACTTGGGGAAAAAGTGCATAATATTTTATGAAAACATGAAAGTGCACTACATACTGAATGAACAAAGATGGCACATGATATAGTAGCTGCCATCAACACATGCCAGTACTCATAGGCACATCCTTAGCCTTTCTTTTCTTTACAAGGAGTACAGTTGATTAACCGTTAAAAAAGTGTCAGTCAGCAGGATCTGAAGATGGTGCACATCTAATAATAAATTCAACACCTCATAGGAGCTCATTATATTAAACACAACCCAGGGCTTTGATCTCACATCCTCAAAGAGATGGATAGAGGAAGACAAAAGGGGGGAAAAAAGGGTTATTCTGACCTGGTCAGCCACGGCACGGGCGAGCTTGTCCATTCTGGATCCGGCCTCTGCGATTTTCTTTGCGGCATTGATCACATCAGAGGAATTCTTCAGAGGGCCTTTGCCTCTGCAGTAGCACAAAAACCCAGATTGTTACTCTATTAGCTGATTCCTCAAAACGGGCAGAGCGCAAGCTGCACAGAAAGCAAGCAATCCCCCAACATATGCTAATAAATCCCCAATCAGAATAAACTAAAGAAACACAAGCAGGTACATTCTCAGAAAAATGGTGCGTGACACTTTCAAAAAGTACACATTTGTACCTTGTATCTATTTACTGTAATAGGGTGCATATTAGTACCCCTTCAAGTTGATACTAGAGCCCTCAGCTTTATATTATCATGTTATCTGTCTGATGTTTTCAGCATTCTTATTGTTGACGTGGATGGATTTACCTGGTAAAGTCAGTCATCTCCATCATAATCATACACATCTGCTTGGCCAGCACTATGATGTCGTTTCCATTGTCGTCCCACTTGGCGACCTCTGCGTCCAGCTTGCTCTTTTCCTGCCTGAAACTCTCTACCTGTTCAGCAATCTTGGCCTTCTCTTCCTGAGGCAGCTGAGCCATGATAGCCTATTGGGGAGGTAGTGGTACGACACAAGATAAAGATCAATTAGACATTACAGTAGGTTCTTTTTTTTTTGCAACACATGCCCTTTTTTATGGTTAAAAGTTTGAAAAGAAAGTACCGTCCATTTAGGTTGACTTTGTTCAGCACCACTGAAATGCCTCTGTATAAGGTTTTGAAACTTAACACTTAATCATAAGACCTTCAGGAACCCCATGGCATCTCATGCTCATAAAGAGAAAATCCATCCTCTTTGCTTTCCCCCTCTCCTTGTCAAGGAATAAATTCTCTTTCCGTAGCGATTCTGAGCCAGTCCGAAAGGGCATTAATCTCTTTGCAAGGTCACAGGCACTGTTAAGGCGCAGTATTATTTGTGAGATAAATGTATAATTACCTCACTTCTTACACCAGTCAATGAATTATGCATTTGTTCAGCATTCTGTCCGAGCAGACGGACCAGACCAAAGCAGGGCACTCTAGATGTCATTAAGTGCATGATTACTAAAAAGATGTGTTTGGTAAAAGTCGGAATTTGTAGTTTGACAAAGTCAGAGATGAGCTTTTCCCGCAGTTTTTTCTGAATTTAGTGGAGATACACCATCATAGCCAAAGGATGTCATAACATAAGAGCTAATTAAGAGGCAGCTGCTCATTTAAGATTTGTTGCTTTTTGCTTGTTTATTTAACAAGCAATTACACACTAAAAAGAAAAGAAGTCCTTGGAGAAAATGTGATTAAAATGTGAAAATGATTTCTTTTTCAGATAGCGAGCACTCTTGGGCATTTCAAATGGAGGGCTGATGCAACGGTGGTTGTGTCCGAAAAAATATAAGGATAATATTTTTTTTTTTTGCTGCATAAATGTATCCTTCACTGCCGTTGATATTCCACATAACTGCCATGGCATCTCAAGCGGTTGAAGGGATTATATTGTAAATGAATGCCTGCCTGCTTATGATTAAAGCTCATTTAAAGTTTTTTTTTTTTTTTTTTTTTTGCTTAGATGTGATTACCGCACTGTTCTACCACCTGTACGTCTAATCAGAAACATACCCATCCCAAGAGCCAATCAGCTCTTTACATGCCTTTGAAGCAGCCAATCAGAAGTAATGAGTTGCTACATGTTTAATCCCAACTCCTCTAGTCATAAAAATGGATGTGATGTATGGAAAGGAGGTAAATAGGAAGTACAGAGCCTATTTCTTTTTCTTGCTTTGCTCAGAATTCACTTATCCCAAATCTGTCTGGCTCCTAACCGATAACAAGAGAGGGTGCAGGCAGCTTAATGCTCCAACAAATCCTTCCCCATACGCACCGGTGCCAATTCATTCAACACATTTATATTGTGTGCTGAACATCTACGTGTGTATGTGTGTGCGCTTCTGGATTAGAAATCCCTCAGAAAAGCTTTTTAATTTTTCTCATCTGAAATAAAGTGGCCTAGATACCGGAGTTCAATTTTATGGCTGACCTATCAGCACTGTTATCCTATCAAGGAGCTAAGAGATAGAGCAGTGTCTCTATGCGTCTGTCTGAAAGTGTGAGTCAGTGTACAAATTGATGCTCTTATTCCTCTCTTATGAGAATTCAAAATCCATAAAACTTAAAGTCAAAGACTATATCAATATTACAGCAGTGAAATGCATATTTGATTTGCAAAAACACATTCACTCAATGTTACATTCAGCACCTACGCACAAGACGCCACTTGAACTCCACTGAACTGAGTGTACTACTAAGCAAAATGTTTTTCCACTGTCATTTTTTTTTTTGTCAATTTGTTGCTGTTCTTAAGAAATGACCCTGTTTTTCTTCTCCGCAGCATTATCTCTTTTAGCCCGGTCTTTTTTCTATACAAATGATCACTTCCTCTCATTCATGGAAGATAATTTCTTCTCAAGAGTAATTGGTATCAAACAGGGTTATGCTGTGTATTTGCGTGTGAAAGTCAGCGGTACTCCAAGGCTACATACTGATATCCTTGTAATGTCTCATAAGTAGCCCACTGCGCACTATTCACACATACACTAATGTGGATTAAGCCTCGAACCCCAGTGAGCTTTGCTGTCAAACGCCGGCTGACACAGGCACACTAAGGGAGTGACACTGGCAGAAGTCTCATTTGCAATCATATTTTAACTACTACAACCTCTGCAGA
This sequence comes from Cyprinus carpio, assembly GCF_018340385.1. Lineage (NCBI taxonomy): Eukaryota > Metazoa > Chordata > Actinopteri > Cypriniformes > Cyprinidae > Cyprinus > Cyprinus carpio. The sequence goes on from NC_056597.1 coordinate 28,586,845, forward strand.
GATTTTAAGAAACTAAAACCAAAATGATTCTTATATGAATAATTTTCTACTGGAAATGGGAGCATGCTCCCCTGCTATGTTAAATATTGAAGCTTAATATCTAGGCTTTGTTTCAAAACCTACATTCCAAAATGAAAAATTTGAAGTGAGTTAAAATTCTACATAGGCAGCAACTCGGTTGTGAGCAATTTGATGTGCAATGTAGACTCGACATATCCCATTTTATTTATACAAAATCAGCCGTTAGCATGTTGCTAAGCTAACAGGTCGTTTTTTTTTTTTTTTTTTTATTAGACTTCTTTTCTACCTTGCTGTATTAAAGGAATACAAATAACATTTCTCTTACTTTTTCTGCCAACCTTTGTACTTAAAGGGTCCTTCCTTTTTTTTTTTTTTTTTCTGAGTGTAAGTTACATTAAAAAGCCCCTGCATGAGAAGTTCAATAGTTTCCAATAAAGCCTTATTTTCACAGTTAGTCTATGCAGAGAGTTTTTCTCTAACTGGTACCACAAATGTTCATATATGAAGAACTCAAACACACAAGTTTGCTCCCCTGCTATGTTAAGTATTGAAGAAAAAAAAAAAGCTGTTAGATGCCATGCGACAGAACTGATGTAAACTGTGATCATCACAGGATGTATATTTTATACTTTGTAACTGCATTGTTGAGTATTGAGGGATGAAAATCAACAAAAACATTCACACCATCATTTGCAGCAGAGGCTATATAATGTATTGTTGTTGAAAAAGTGAAAGACACTTGAGTGACTAGCCCTTTTGTTATTCTAAGACTAGATGTAATTTTAGAGCAGACACGCTCAGTGGAGTGATAAGTGTTTTGTATTGTGAGAGTAAACCTGCTGGAAATGACAGCAGGAACAGGAGATGTTGTTCATGTGTCACGTAGGAGTCACTCACCCTTGCGCTCTGTCCAGCAATCAACTGGTCATCTTCTGTCTGGACGCTGGTGCGGCTACGGGCGTCATAGTCTTCTTGCTCAAAGTCAGAGTCATCTTCCAACTCTTCTGGAGTCTGACAAAAAAATAAAAAAAAAAATTGTCACCACACCATACCTTTGTGGGTTTTCCTTGAAAAATAAATACTTGATCAAATAAAAAGTGTATTTTTCTTATTATTTTTTGGAAAAGAGCAATCAGTAGGTTTTTAAATCACATTTTGCACACACAGGGTTTGGGATGACAGAGTAAGTACAGTGAATGATTCATTTTTGATTGAGCTAAATCTCCTAAGTCTCCCTAATTTCATTTTTACTTTCACTTTCAGTTTCAAAACTGGTCTGGAGAGACATTAACTTGTGGGTTTATATCGTCAACAAATCTTTTGCCTTGTTTAAACTTTACATCTATATTTTAAATGTACTCTACTAGAGTGTCAATGTCCTTTGTCCTAGTGCTCCAGCTTCCTGACAATTTGGGACACAACATTCGACGGACGTCACAAGCAGCTGTGCATTGCCAAACAATGAGGGCGAAGGACCTCTGATCCAACACAAAGATGTGTCAACCATTAAACCATTCAAATCTCAATAAATAATTCATTTGTCCCACAGTTTGAGTTACAAGTGACTTGCATCATTGTTCGTCAATTCCCTTTTGGCTTTCTTGTGAGTAATATAAAAAGAAGTTCCCTCTTAAAGTGGGATCAAACAATATGTGAAGGGGGAAAGGCCTCTAGGTTTTTGGGGGTTTAGACGTGATCTGTTTTCTTGTATTCTGCCTACCAGTAGTTTCAAAATCAGTCCCACTAACTGACTAATGAGCAAACTGAAGACAAAGAAGTGTATCTTGACAGCAGCCACTGTTTCTGCCACTCTGAGTGGCAGTGGCACTAACTATTGATTGAGATATACTATTGATTCAATTAGAAAAGTAACTTGTCGCAAACTGGCAAAGTCTTCTTTCTTATGTGTTTTAATGAAGATCCCAGTGGATAGAGATTTCATGCTGACATAAAAGTAGGAGAGTACATTTGTGAAAAAAAAAACATCTTGGTTTGATTAGCAGAATATAATCCTTGACAAATAACGTATTTTGATTTCACTTCTGCTCTGGGATCTGTACTATTTTCAAACCTTAGAGCAGCCACCAGCACATGGTGACTCCAATGGCTTTTCTGGGCAGCAGAAAGCATTAATTTTTGGGGGGTGGTTCGGAGAATCAATATATAAGTAAAACTAAGTAGGATTTCTATTTAGAATTATCACTCTGTTCCAAAACATCTCCTAGCTCAGCTTGACGTTACTTACAGATAACACACTGTTCGATATTGCTTGATTTTCTCATGGAGGAATATAAAAGTCAGTTAATTTGTTTGGAAATAAGTTTTCTTTACAATATCTTGCTCACTACTTTTAATGATTGTTTATACTGGATCATGATATTTGATCCAATACCATTTCTTTATGTTCACTCAAAAAATACTATTTTCGCAATAAATTTTGATGAATTTTATATATCATATATCCACAAATCCCCTGAAATATGTTTGCAGACCTATCAGCTGAGAACCCTGGCTATGTATGATAGGGTCATAATAACCCACAACCATAATTTCAATTGAAATGTGCTCAATGTGTTGATTTGTTATTTACCACACAAACCACAGGCAACAGGCACAGTGAAAGCCCTACTTGTGAATAGCAAGGACCTCATGCCGTTATCTAACTTGTATGATACTCACTCTTATCATAAGGACTGCTTTCCTGATGTCACGTACTCCATCGTAAACGAGCCGAGAGGCGTCAATGAACTCATTCTCTTCGAATGACTGCGGTGGGCTGGTGCTAAGAGCCTCGATGGCGACCTCAACCTGCTCGGCAAAGCGCGGCATCACTGGTTAAAAAGAAGAACGTAGATAACTGAATTGAGTGAGGGCGGAGGGAAAACGAAAACAGAAAGACAGGTACACAGAAAAAAAAACATAAAGGATTACATACATCCCTCAAAAGCCAACCTTCCCCTCAGGTGCCAAACATATCAGAGAAAAGACATGATGAGAGGTGAGAAAAATGGAGAATATGTGATCTTAAGAAGCTAAGTGTCGAAATTCAGGCAGGCACCTCTATTTCTGTCGTCTCCTCCCTGTCAGTCAGGCCCGAGGACATCAGTGGGAGAGGAAAACAAGAAAATGTCACCCTGAAAATATGTGGAAGGGGCACCCTACGTTTGCCAATTAACCACTTCACCTTCAGTGAGCCAAGGCATCACGACTCTATAAAATCCCGGAGTGATACCACATCACCCCAAGTGGGCAGACAAAAAAAAAAAAAAAAAAAAACATCATCTTGCTCTCTACCCTCATTCAATTCACTTGTTCCTCAGAAATGGGCACTTAATGCTGGCTGCAATAAGGGATTGTTTGACGAAGACAAGAGCCGAGTACGAACAATGTTGACAGACGTTGATTGAGTGCAGCTGGAGGGCTGGGAAAGGTTTACTAATGTGACATTAGTTTGATCTGCTTTTATGATGAGCCATATTTCAGCGTTTACACTGAACAAATGTGTTTGGACCACTTACCCTTGGTGTAACCATTTTTACAAAATACTTAATGGCTAATGCTGCATCGTGACAGTGAATGGAGACTTTTAAGTAAATTTAATTTCTGTGAAATGTCAATATAAAATGTTAGTTTTATAATAGCATTTTAAATAGCATTTTAGAGGGCTCCAACTACCTTATTATGAATCCTAAGCTTTAAACCTTAACGACTGTAGAGTAAATAATAGGGTTGATTATTGAATGTCTCCAGGTGGAGTGTACTTAACATGTATGCACCGCAGCCCACCGATTCACGCTCAACCACCAGACATGATACTGAATGACCTACCTGCATACCTGAGGTGAGGAAGGGAGGAATATCCAAAGTGAAGGAAAATCTTGTGTTTCCATGGCAATATCACTGGTGGAAGGAGACGGTATTGTGATCTAACCCTGACATCAAGTCACGCTCATATCAACGCCCGGGACCACTTGGTGGATGATGAAAAAAAGATGGGCACAGTAAAAAAGCCTCGTATTAAACCCTTGAGCAAGCTCCAAAGCGATGCTCTTAAAATATTCAACAAATGTATCAAAGAGGGGAAGGTCTCTGGATTTTTAAAAGCAAGGAACTAGGATATTATGACCCAAGATACACTTCTCCGTGGGGAAGGTGGGTCTTATGAGGACACTCCTGTGACAGGAAAATTCTAGAGTGTTGTCTTCAGCCATCAAACCAAATCAAAGTCCGGAGAGCCATTCACAATAATAGTGGATTCAGATCTCCAGGAAAAGATGGGGCTTGTGATTTTTCATGATGGTTTTGATTACAGGCATCCGACTTGAGTTTGACTCTAAAAGGGGACCAGTATGGGATCCTCTCTGACAGCCATTTTGCCTGTTTCCCTTCTTAAATGGACAAGTTCCAATTTGAATTTCAAATGAACACATAAGAAATACAAAATTATGCAAAACATTCAAAAAGGTGTGGTAAAGGCTCTTTATTTGATTTCCTTTCTTCTTTCTAACCCCATCTTGCTTTACCACATATTTAATTCATTTTAATCCACTTATTTGAGAGGCGTAAAATTAGCTTTGGGGAATTTTGCTGTGACTTTTAAATAGAAATATTTAAATGTTCTTCAAGCCATTAATGAGTAAAGTTGCTGCTAGTGAGGAGCAAATTTAACTCAGACCAGTGAGAAATGATGAAAGGAGCTAATAAAAACCATGTGGGAAGGGATTGTTTTCTTAAAGTGTTTAACTCCACATAAAGCAAGCAGTCAGATCTGTTCTATGAGCCTTCAAATTATGTTTTTACAAAGGTGTTTTGAGATATCGCACAATTCTGAGGTGAATTATGAATTATGGAATGATATACTGATATACCTAATGCTAATAGGTCTTACAAAACACTTTAATTAATTTGAAATGGAAAACAGATTCCTTTGACAACAGTGAGGTCACTTGTACTTTGGTTTCATTTACATTTCGGTCCTTAGGCTGTGGAATTTGTTAGCACTGCCCTTTCTTCAGGATCTGCATTTCTTTCTTCCATTCTCTTTTTTCCAAAAACAAACAACTGCATTCATTGTAGCAGGCAAGCATGAATTAATTCTATTATCCTTGTGGTTTCTGCATTCGCTGCCTCCCATGTCTCACCGTGCAGACTCTTGGGTCGTGACATGCTGAGGAAAAATATTTTGTGGGGTCATTTGGATGTATGAAATCATTGCTGTTTTTGGTACCTGAGCAAACATGGCCTTCAACCTGTCAGCGAAACACTATATTTGCCATAAAAATCATGTGCAAGTCTATGTGTGTGTTAGACGGAGGGCAGTGATTAGGTGGCCATATTTCATCTCTGCGTGGTCACCCTTTGGCATGAGCCCTACTCACTCTGCCATACTCCATGACAGTATTGCTACTGCTGCCTTCTACTTGGCACTATTACATTAGCCATATTTCTCATTTTTAATCTACTGGGGGCCTGAGCATAACCTTAATGATGGGGTAATTTTTCCCGCATGAAGATTAGTTTGGATCGGGAAGAGGATGGAAAGGATAAAGAGAGAGGGGAAAGTCATCACAGCTTTGCTATTAGATTATTGATTTTCATGTTCAAGGACACAATTCGAGATTCCTGAGCACTGTGTGCAGAAGTTCCTTTAGCGGTGTTTCTGTATAGAGCTTTGGACCAGCTGGACGTTTGTTATATTTACACTGCCTTAGGAAGGAAAGAATAAATAAATAAATAAAAACCTGATAAAGTTTAGTATGTTCCAATGAGACTAAAAGATGTCCATCTGCCGATAAGGAACTAAAACAAAAAGTTGAAGAAATTGATAGGAACCTGTCAGACACTTTTGAGGAAATGGAGCTGCTAGTTTTTACTAACGTCTAAAAGTGATACCCTGACATTGTGTTGTGAGGGATTGACAACATCTGTCATGACAGACCAGTACCTGCAGTTTTACTCTAATTGCCCACTGGAACATTGCGCCCCTGAACATTTTCTCCATTATTCAATTGATAAAGCCACTTAGTTGAGTAGCAAGCATCTTAATTAAATGGAAAACACGTTCAGATGCTATTCACTTCTAATATGCTAATTCACTAAGCCCCCACCCCAATGCTACGTCTGTCCTAATCCTGCAAACTTTCAAAAATTAAATGACATTTTGAGTGCCAAGTCGTGTGCAATAATGAAAGGTCTAGAAGAATCAATGCTGCAATGCTTTATGGTTCAATTCCATTTATGCAGTGGCACCATGGCTGTCACTTATATTCACAGGGCATGGGACAAAATTTTTATGGGTGACCAACCCTCCCCTGGGCCTAATGAGTAGGCTATATGAGAGAGGAACTCAATGGGTCCCTCTAGTCAAAGGGCCCCAGTTGCACCTTTCCCTGATGACAACCCTGGGTGACACCAACATCCCAAAACAAAGACAGAAACAGAGAAAAAGTGAAATCAAATGAAAAGTACCACCTCATCAAAGTGAATACAGACAAGATGAGAGCCAGTCTGGGCGTCCAGCCCTTTCACAAGTCAATTATCACTCTCAACTGAGCATGCAGATATTTTTCTTGGTTTTGCTGAAGCAACTAGCAACACAGTTTCTCATTTAAGCTGAGCGAGCATTAACTGTAGGCGGAGCGTATGTAAGGCTTAGCCTTTCCCTGGCCACAGGGACTTGGGGCAAAAATGCCACTAAATTGGACAAAAATGCCCCTGCACAAACAAATTAAATATATTACGTCTGTTGCTAAAAAAATTGAATATGAATAGACCGTGTCGATTGCGGCACTGAAAAAGATCTGTTCATGTTGGACCGTATTAGGCATTTTTACAGTGTTGCGCATTTTAACCAATCACACACAATTCGGTTGTTCAGACAATGACTCATCTGAAAGCCTCTGATTGGCCGTTGCATTCCTAAGCTCAAAAAAATCAATTTATTTTATTAAATTGTGATCACGTTAAATACAAATTCAGTCCCATTAAACATTTTTTATTTTTATTTTTTATTTTTTTAGCCTACATGACACCCATGTCTTATTCTTGCCTAAAAAGACAGGTTTAGTTGGTTGACCCTCTGCCTATGCTGATCAACTTGTGATTTCCGGAAAAGAGTGAGCCATCTTTTTATATATACACAAAGGTGTGGGCAGTTTATTTTCAAATGACTAGAGGCGGTAATGAAATGCTAGTGTTCAGTCCTCATTAAGTCTCTAAAAATCCCTGTTTAAGAGACAGATGAAACGCAGGGTGAATTAAATATAATGTTTCATACTTTTCAGTGGATAACTGACATGACGTGTACGTGACTCATTGTGCGGCAGTGTAACGCAGATGGTGGTATCAACTCTCAAGCTCTCCATGGCCTTCAATGTGGATTAACAGAGGAAAGATGTGAATGATATGATACACATAAAAGGAGAGGATTCACTAAGAATAAATTGCACCAACTGACAGTGCAATAAGAATTATGCAAATCAGGATACAATGCAAACCCACCAACACAATCTGATGTGAATGTGGCTCAATTTCTGACCTTATGGATCAGATCTGAGTGTAAAAGTGATTGCTGGATAAGGTCTAACCACCAGACCACTTATTATCACATCGATTTGACTTAATTTAATGTTATTTTTGGCAGGGAAATCTAAATGCTTCATTTAAATATTTTAGTAATGTGAAGGGACAAAAACTTTTAGAGTAGAAGATCCATTTGGACACATTACGAATGCATTTATACCTTCAGTTGGTCAGGCGTCACAAATATTCATTGTTTTTGTGTGCCTGCCTGTCAAGATAGATCTAATAATATGATTAAAGTGATAATTTTATAATAACAAAAATATTGCAGTCTCAACCCTGTAAGCAGGACTGCTATTTTCTTCCTCTCATATTCCGCTCGCTCTTCTAAACAATGCCGGCTGTCAAAATAGTCTAATGTAATGTTTTAGACACAACAAGGGAGGCAGGACAAAGCGCCGCCGGCAGAATAATATTTTGAGTGCTCATTTTCTAGCCACCCTGCATTTGTTGATTCCGAACAATCGTCGAAGCGCATTTAGATGGAACAACTACATCAAAAAGTGTCAGGCGAGATGTTTCTCACACATTAACACCTAAGATAGAAGGCTTTTTTGCTTCCTGTCAGATATTGTGTCTTGAAAGCACTGGAAAGGCTATGCACAAATCTCTGCATTACTTGGTATGTTTTGGCCCTTGGCCTTGTCTGTCAGTGTCTAAATTGCTGCCTCCTGAAAGCTGGCACTAGACTGTCAAAGGTGGAGGGGTTGGAGGAAAACAGATGAAAAATGAATGAGCAAAGGATGAGTGCCAAAGGAGGGAACAGGTGGTATCTCCGGCCTCACCATCTTTGCTCGTCTGTCTACCCCTCTCTCCCCTAACTTCCTTCTTCCAAGAGCTTCCTGATCTCCTCTGTCCATCTGTCCCCACCTCTACCATAAGTTCATGCCTTAGTGAGCATGACACAAGATCAGGACCCAGGTGTGTGTGTGATCTTTGTTCTCACCGGTCTCAGAGAGGAGCTTGATGGACTCGAGAACACGCTCAGTGTAGACGCCAGGTTCGTAGTTCTCCATCTCAGCATTAATAATGTGCACCACACGAGCGGCTCGGCCCCGGATTGCCCCTGCTGTCCTGTCCAGCGTGTCCACATCCCCCTCCTGCAGGGCGATCACACACTTATTCACATCCTCCAAAATGTGGTTCTCTGTGGAGAGGTGGGATAAAACAAAGAGGATACACATTCAAGTATTACTGTTGTCCAATAACTGTAGTCACTTTTGGAATTTGACATTTTTTAATGCATTGGAGATAAATTCTAACAAAGTTAACCTAGTATAAAATATAGGGGGGGGGGGGTATTTTACAGCTCTAACCACTTATTCACTTGCTCTACAACCGACCTTTCAAAATGCACTTCTGGATGGATCTAAACAATGGTCGTAATTAGTCTCTTATTCTGATAAGATCCTTCTTTAAGTAGCTTAGGAAAAAAAAAAATGCTTTGTTTATCTTCTCATTTCTTCCTGGCAACAGGTCAAAAGAGCATTGCCTTAACTGATCTATAAGCTGATCTGTTTAGATTTGGATAAAGCAATGCAGCTGAAGAACAAGAAATTGTCTTGTATGGAAGCTTTTAAATGAAGTGCAACAAAACCAACCAACCAAATAATAATAATTAAAAAAAAAAAAAAAGAAAGCGAAAGAAAGAAAAAAAAATCATAATCATTGCAGGTTATTTTTTTAAGAGACTCAGGAAAAACCTTGGCTATTCAGATGTTCTGATACAGCACATCAGCACATCTATTTTACACTTTAATTTCCTATTCCATATCAAAGTACTGATGATTCTTCTGCTTTTTCAGAACACTCTGTTTACAACTTTCAGACACTCTGTATACAAAATTACATACAATTGATTATTTTAAGCAGAAAAAAAAAAAAAAAAAATTCAATTATATATGAATTTTAATTGATGAATTTTATAAGAGGTGTGAGAGGGTTTCAGGTGTGATTGCATTTCTGTAGATTTTAGCTGTAAATACATACTGCATTGACTGATCATATATGTATTTTCATGTAAACAAGCTTTTTGTCACTAAACTAAAGGTATGTAATTGCCTAATATACTTTATGTAGAACTATTTTAAACAGCTCCAGTCCATGTCAGCTTTCCAAATATTTTCTTTCTGAGGAATACAATAATATGTTGCTAAAAATGTATATGTATTTTGTGTCCTGTTTAAATGTTGGCAGGGCAAGTGCTAATCTTAAATACTCATCCGGCCAGGCCAACATTTCGAAAATAATAATAAAATAAAAATCCTTATTGTTGAATCCTGGCATGTTATATTCACCGGTTTTGCAGGAGAGTATTTCCAAACTGGAATGCACTACACCCTTTTCTGGACAACAGGCAGTGGGCTGCATACCAATATTGCCTCCTGCTTCATTTCATACAGCCCACATAGACCTGTCAGATATACAAAAGATCTGGCCAACAACATCCAGGATTCCATTCATTCATTTGCTGTGTATTTAGTATTGACTTATTATAATCTCTGCCTTGAAATCCCTGGCTATAGTATGAGTACACAGTATTAATTCTAATAGTTTTTGTGCAGGATCCAGACAGGATATACTACTCTTCAGCCAGCAAAATATGGCACAACAAAGAAGTGAATGGAGAAGAGAGCCAGTTTTTTCAGAGGTGGGAGGTGAGACTGTGAAGTTGGCGTCCCTTTTACAAAGGAAAAAACTGTGAGAATTATGGAATTCAATGTATATAGTAATTACAAGATGAAACATTTAAGTTAAACATGATTATATTGTTTATCACTATCAGAGAAAACCTCTCCATACACATTCACAGCATACATTATATTATATATACTCTATATAAATAGCAGGCAAGGCATTTAAGAAGTGTTTTTATTTATTTATTTATTTTTTTTTTTTATCCAGTTCTGTATATTATCGTTTTGAGTCCAGTGCTTAGCTGAAACTTCATAGAAACAATAACTGGCACCAAGTGTATGTCCATTGTAAATACAATCATCTTTTTTATGAATGCAAAACAAGAAGACAAAATAACAATACAGTGTGAATACTGTTTCAAAGCAAGGCTACACATGCAAAGGATCATTACTGTTCATATTTATGTTGAATTATATGGCCATTTACAGTACATTCATATTGGATGGACATTCCCATTCAAGATAATGGGATCTTGGTGGAGGCAGCTGACATTTTAGAGTGTCCATTATATAGAGGGATAAATAGATATGGCTATATTCTACTGGTGTACTCAGGGTGGAGAGTTTAGATGTCAAGACAAGGATGATGGACATTCACATTCAAAAAATAAACAAAAAACAAAAAAATCTAAGCATAAAATGCTCTTAAAACCATACAATGTTTCAATAGTATGGATACAGAATGGTTGCTTGATCTCCTGTTCACCACTAGACAGAAAGTACTCAACATTGATCTCACAAAACAATGGAATATAGCAATCTGCTTCCATTTTACCTGAAACAGACAGGAAGTCATCAACTGAAGTGATGTCATCAACAGCTTCGGTCAGGATGCGTACTTGCTTCTCCCACTGGTCCTTGAAAACATCCATGTTGTCCTGAGCAACCTTGCTTTGAGGGCGTGCGGCCAACGTCAAGGCTGCATTGATTACCTGTGAGAAGGAAAATGGTATGATTCGGAACATAAATCTACCTAAATTACCTAAATCAAACCTAATTGTAGAGTCATGCTGCTGACAAATGATATAAACAAAAGAGTGAATCCAAGTCTTTTTTTTTTATCAAACATAATATTTTTCAAACCATGTGCATGTTTTCAATTAAAAATGTTGCACATTTTTGCATTCCTTATGAAACTATAAACTAGAACAGCTTCTGCTTTTAAAATTTGAGTCATATGACGTTTCATAAATTCTTAACTAGAGTCAAATTTGTCTTTGCCAAATTCTTTTAGTAGTCCTTTACACTGCTAAGAGGAAACAACCTTGAACAACTCACAATTATTTCTAGAGTTTTCTAGGGTAGCTTCACTTGCGGAGGGTCAGTTTATTACTCAGAATGTGAGATCTGTTAGAAAGAATTACTGTAAAAGTACTTTATGAATCTGAATACCTCAATTAAAGTGGAGCCTTACTCAGTTTACTCCATGGTCAGTCCAGATTTCAGTGTGACACTTAATATGAAAAATTGATTAGTGCACGTTACTCCAAAGAGATTTCTGAATGCCTCAGACAACTTTGCTAATTTGTCATTTAATTTTGGAGACAACTTCTCACAATTCAATACATTCCCAGTGGATAAAATCAAATTGATCTACATTTCTCATAAATGCATCACAAAAAAGGCTTTGCCAATGCCATTTTACACTGACTTTGAATAGACCGTATTCTTCTAATACACATTCCCCCAAATTATTATCATAGTGCATGTTATCTCTTAAAAAATAGTGCAATGTACCAAGCCTTTTTTATGTTTCCATTGGATTTTTCCTCTGACTGATTCCTCACATTTTTTTTTTTTTTTTGAATGGGTTTCAAACAGCTTTCATGTTGACTTTGAATAGCTAAAACAAATCTAATGTGAGTCATATTTTAATAAATATGACAAGTCTGGATATGTGCCTGTCTATGCGCCTGTCTATGCTCTTCTTCATCATTTGAGGAATAAAAAGGTACACCAGCATCTCTTCTTAAGGAAATTTTGCTTTCCGTGTCTGGTAATAGTGCAATGGTAGTTGCGGCGGGCAAATAGTGCTATATGGAATAAATAGTTTTGCAAATAAGGTGCATTATAGTGAATAAGTGGCACAATGTGTTTAGTGAATTACTATTTGTCAGCACCGTATAAAACTGCTGCAAGAGGTTATAGAGACCTGAATAGTGGATGGATTAGTGGATGGATAGGATAGGTTCAGGCCGTTTACCTGAGGACACAGGCTATCGATCTGTGTAGCAGCCATGCGCACTAGCTTCACCCCCTCCTCGTTGTTGGAGATGGAACAGGCGAGGTTGGCCACCTGAAAAAAGAGGGACAGAGCGATATTAGGGGGTCATTTGTACATTGAGGTTAAAGTATAAAGTGACCTTGTGGTTCTGGTTGCCAGATTTCTGTAAATCAGGCAGGTTAGACTAGCATTTGGACAGGGGCAAATAAAGCTCCCGAGCAGAGTGCACACATATACAAACACACAGTCCTTTTTTTGCTGTTGATGTTTGAAGCTATCAGTGCTGTGTGCAATGGATAAGGATTTAATGCTTGGCTTGAGAAGGCAATGTCGGGGCAAAATATGTACAGAGAGTTAGGGCTCATTCAAGTGTTAGATTGGTATTTGTTATTTCCCAGCGTGAAGAACATGATTTGTGGGTCCCTCATCCCCTCTGCTCCCCCGGCCCCAAATCTTCTCGCCTTCCTCTCTGTTTTACTATTTTAAAAATAGTGTCTATTTGAATAATTGACATCTCACACACACACTGTAATTTGAATTTTTACCAGCCAATCTTCTGGATGTATTAGAGGCTGCCTCTTCATGTTCTCCTCTGAAGCTACAGAAGGACAGTGGTTTGTTTGCATGATATAGAGGGTCCCATCACGAAAACACAATTACCCCAAAAATGTCAGTGGACACGGTGAGGGCTCCTAATTGGAGGTGGTCACATTTCTGTTTTTCACTCATAAAGTAATGTCTAATATTCCATCTGAAATTTTTACCACAAGCACTTTGGTATAGCCAGGGTTGATTACCAAACTTCACGCGCACATGTAAATCATTAGGCCAGTTTACCTAGAAAAAAAGAAAAAAGTGACAGAAAAAGTGTAATTAAACTAGCAGATGGCTCCTCTATGCGCAATACCTCCTTGTCTAATTTTTGCCTGCCTGCAGCCCTCAGGTTACCCATCATGCAGTGCATCTGGCAACGCCGGATCGGTGCATACACTTGAATACACCTGTGCGATGAGAAAAGGTCTCTCTCTCATGTTTGCCCGCTTCCATCATCACAAAAGCATCTGCGGAGGGAGCACTGGCCAGATTGGATGCTAAAAACCTGGCTTCCTCCCCCTCCCCTCCTGCCAAAAATTTTGGATCTGACAGAAAACACCGGAATATTGCTCAGAAAGTTTATAATTTGGTGACACGTCAGACCTCGATGAAAAGGCGCTAATAGGCGTGTCAGTCACGTTTTGATAACAACTCAGAATTGATGTTCCAAGCATCTCGTCCTCTGCTGGTAAATCAGATTACACAGCAGCCACGAGTAAGAATTTTGATGGCGCTAAAGTGACACATGCCTGGTGGCAAATGCAATATGACTGAAGCCATATCAGCGGGCTTCTCTTCTTTTTTTTTTAAGGTAAATCGAGGCAAATCAAATCTGTGTTAGAAGATTCTTGCTTACGGCCCTTCTCTCCTGTTTACCCCTGACAGCTTTGAATGCTTTGATGGATCGCTCTTGTGTTTTAGCGTGTGCTTGCATGTGTGTATGTGTGTGTGTTTAGCTGCTGTTTAAAGTGTAAAGACTAAAAAGCTTGAGGGTTGTAAATGATGATGTGTGCATAAGAGTACCAGTGGGGAAAAAAATATTCCTTCTGAAATGATACTACATTGATTCATTCTTTTTAAGGCAGCATTGAGGCAACACGTGTTTACAGATCCCATTTGAAACACATATACCATACCACATGCTTGGAAGCTAGGTTTTTTTAACTGAATTGTGACTTTCTGAATCATGTAGTGCGTAAAATTCCTACTCTTATATGAGATAAGAGAGACACTTTTCTGTTGACATGATCCCTCCTTAATGAGTCGTTCTCTCGCTCTCAAAAAAAAGAAGCTATAAGTGGGATGGTAACCATTCAAAAAGTACACCTTTGTACCATATTCACTCCTAAAGGGACTATATTAGTACCCTGAAGGCAAATTGTAGTACCTAACGTGCACATAGTATTACCAAAATTATACATTTGTGTACCTTTTGAAAATATACCTTCCCAGGGACAGCTTTTGTACATTTATTTTATTTCTTTCATCCCTTTCCTTTTTTTTTTTTTTTTTTTTTTTCTAATCATCTGAGAGTGTGGCAACCACAACTGTGGCAACCACCCAACTGTCAGGTCTAACTTACATTTTAGAGGAGAACTCGGGTTTAAATGGAAGTGGGCACCAGTTCTGCCACCTTGTCGGTGGAAAAAGGGGCAAGAGACAGCAGTATAAAGGACCGGATATGAAGGTAGGGGGTTGTTTTATACACCAGGCTGGCAGTGTAAAACTCACAGCATTTGGAGGAAATAATATCCTGTCATGTAGTTGGGCTGTTGCTTCCCTTGGTCCTCACAAGTCCTTCATGGTCTGAACACACAGTCAAACCAGCAGCAGCTCCTGGACGGCAGCCAGAACTGTCCGATGCTCCTACACTCAATTCTCATAGCTGGATCCGAGCCAAGACACAGTGTCCGGCCAAAAATACTAATTGCAATTATCTAAAGAACCACTCCTCCTTTGTGAGTCCTTTTTATTTTCTCAAAGAGAAGGCTCCTGTTAGATAGCCAAAGATGTCAAAATAATATTCATGTGTTTCATGCTAGGTTGAGACAAGCGTGTATGCAAATTCTCTTGCATGTTAGATTATTTCAGAGAAAAAAGACAGCATTGTAACCATGTTGTCTCTCTGACCAACCATTATGTGTTGTCTAGTTTGACCTTTATAAAAGAACTACTGATTAATACTGTTTAAAACTATTTGTGTTAATTGAAATCAATCTAAAATGAAATATAAATATTAGAAAAACGTTGTTACCTTTGCAACTAACTGAAATAAGTGCAAATTGATGGTACATTACTAAAACTAAAACTGCAATAAAAATATACTAAATAGAGTAAAAACAACCGTA
This sequence comes from Cyprinus carpio, assembly GCF_018340385.1. NCBI lineage: Eukaryota > Metazoa > Chordata > Actinopteri > Cypriniformes > Cyprinidae > Cyprinus > Cyprinus carpio. The sequence goes on from NC_056597.1 coordinate 28,602,309, forward strand.
ATAAAAATTATAATCACATGAAAAAAAGAAATACTTAAAAAGAAAATATAAAAATACATGTTAATTCACAATAATTCATACAATTTTAGGATAACAATGTGAGAGAAATATTAATTATAAATGTACTTCATACTATAAATACACTCCTATTTCGCAGGTGCAGTGTGTTCTTAATGATTAAAAACTTTTTTGATGAATGATTTTTGTATTATATTAGCAAACACTGTCAGAATCAACTTCAAGTCAAGTCTTCTGTGCTCTTCACATTTGCAAAAAGATTTGTTTGATATGTAGATTGTTTCAAATCGGTCATTATGAGGTTCCATTCAGGTTTCAACAACATAGACTCATTAGAAATATGTGCCTCTAAAAACATTTCTGCAAAACTGAAAAAAAAAAAAAAAAAAAATACTTCCCTATACATATGAATCGCTGCTGTTTCCAGTTGAAATAAACACTAGAGGCAGGAAAACTCAGACAAATTTTAATCCCTTTTCACATTTTTTCCAAAGTATGACTTGCAGGTCCACAGTTTTGATTAATAAAGTCTAATTTTTGCACAATTACTTGAGGAATATCATGTTATGAAGTTAAAAAAATCTAACATGCTGCAACATTTGAAAACTGATACTTTTGGATGTTAGCGTCACAAATCCAGCTGCGTATGTATGCGTTTTTACATTCAGTAGGTTTGTTCAGTAGCTCACGCAGTATGGATTTCGACTTGAGAAGTGAAGAGCTCGGATATGAATTTTGTGAAAAATTTTCCACAAAACAGTTCAAACCTGCATATAAATAAGTTAAAATTACATGGTTGCATCAACATATACATTTTTTTTACCAGTTTTGCATTTGCTAACCCTATTGGTTAGATTTAGGGTTGGGTTTGGTGTAGGGTATATTTCCAACACAATAGAGTATTAACTTGTTTTCACTCCCTGGATCTTTGAATTATGAGCCACCACAATACATACCTGTAGCAATGTAATAAAAACACAGCAATACGAGACTATATCAATGTAACAAAAACCTGTCAGGGTCACGTATTGAACCCACATTTTAATGACACCCACAGGACATTTCATTTTGAAACTCCCCCGAAACGTGAAGTAAGGTATTTAATGACGGTGTAGCAGAAATGTATTTTCAATGAGTCTGGGTTGGGTTTCAACATACAGTATGAAGGCAGCTCACTAGCTTATGGAATAGAGTGTCTGCCTCCTCTCTTTGTGGACATTAAATCAGTATTTCAGACACCTCAGCACTTCTTGCTGGAATCATTCCTGTCAAAATATAGGTATTGTTTATTGTATTTTCCTCTGGAAAGGGAAAAATTGCATGAGTGCAGCTCATCTGCAGGCTGCAGCGCTTACCAACAGAATCTAAGAGAGAAAGTTGATGTCAGAAGAGAGTCAGTTAAGAGTGGGGCACAAGAGGGTGTTAGCCTGAGTGCTTTCCCCCTATTCCCCAACCGTACCCTGGTCAGAGTGCAAATAAATCAGCCTGTCACCATGGATGAAGCAGAACGGCCCATTGGGGGGGAAACAAACACAGGTCGCTAAGCGTGACCATGCGAGCTAACAACAAACCTCAACAGCAAAGTCCCAGATGTTTGAAACCTGATGACCCCTGACATGTCTACAGGGAAAGTTGGAAAGGCCCAGACAAGTTTACATACTGATTTAAATGCTAAGTTACAGGAAAATCACAAAAAGTGCTGGACTTGTCGGAGATGTGACCCTGAGGGTAGCACATATGCTATGTCGCAGATATTTTGCAGTGGTATTCATGCAGATGATACGAGTTTGAATTGGTTCTACATAAATGCCAAGTTCTGTTATGAAACTCTAGATGGCGCAGGCTGATGGGTTGTTAATGCAAACTAATGATATTCACAACATTAAACTACTTGGCACAAGCTGATTGGTTCATGTTGCACACACAGCCAATAAGCTTGCTGCTTGACATTTAAATGGCTGGTTAGCATTCACTAGAGCACACTCTCAGAGTTCCCCTTAAAACCTACACCTTCTCCAGCTCCACCTGTATAGATCTACTACGGATTATTATATACAGTATATGCTACTTTTGCAGCAGCAGTATGTCTTAAATACTCACAGCACGTGTGTATGTGAGTATGTTTTGGCAGTAGCTAATTCCTGTACTTTCCAGCAACAGCAGCAATAACCAACAGCAGCAGCAATTCAGTAGCGTAGCAGATATATTCTGCCAAGACCAAGTACAGTAACAGTCACATCCATTACCATGCTAAAATCTTCTGAATGTTGTCAAGATAGAACTGATCTTTTCCCCCTCTAATTCTTCGCTTATTCCCTTTGCTCTCGATGTTTGGTAAGTGTAAAGATGAGTTAACATTTACCATTTTCGCAGGCAAAGTTTCAATAGGAATCAAAACGGAATCCACAATTTCCACGATTGGGTTCAGTTGATCATGCAAATTTGTCCACACCAACCAACAGAAAGCTGCTTGGTTTGAAAGCAACTTTGCTTCCACTTTATATTAGGAGGCCTTAATTAACTACTATGTACTTACATCCAAAAATAAGCACATACAGGTAAGGTTGGGACGGGTTTGGTGGTATGGGTAGGTTTAAGAGTGGGTTAAGATGTAAACTATGGCTCAACAGTGTACTTATAAATGTAATTACAGAAATTAATTAAAGATGTACTTACATGCTGATATTTTTTTAAAATATGAGTACAATGTAAAAACATGTATGTCCACAATAAGTGGATGGAATCAAATGATTAATTTAAATGTAAGTACATAATAGTTAAGGCCACCTAATATAAAGTGGGACTGCAACTGTTGTGGGAGTTGTTTCATACAGTCCATCACTACACTATTGACAACAGAAGCAATATCTAAGAGGAAGCATTTTGGATTCTCCTAAAGAAGCTTTCAATAAACAGTTTATTAATTAATTTTATTTTATTTTATTAGTATTTATTTTTGTTGTATATATTAGTAATTTCTTAGTGTTATCATTTGATTATTAATCTAAAGAACCTTATTCCAGCACCTTTTGTGCAATGGAAATAATGTTAAATGTTCTTCATAGAACCATAGATTCCAATAAATAACCTTTATTTTTAAAAGTCTACCACTGTTTTACCATCTGATCCCATGGCAGGGATCAGAGCTCTAAACAGATATTCCTAATTTAGATGATAATTTCATCATGAAAGAACTAAAACACAGCTGCCAGTAAAGAAGACGTTTTCCTATGGTCATCATAAATAAATAAATTATATATATATATATAAAAAAAAAGGAGAAAAGTTCAACAATAAACCTGCAGTCACTGGAGTGTTTATTAAAATGTAATGGATGGAATGTGGCTGAGAAATGTCCTAATAACACAGCACATCTTCTCATTTGACATCTCCCGGAAGTGAATTAGCCTTTTTGGCTTCTTACACTGACACTTCTGCCCAATGTGGAAGAGTGTAATAGAGTCAAAGCTGGTGGACCTGTCACAGCTGTGGAAGCCTGAATCCCTCAAAGGAGCTATATTATTAGAATCTACCTGTCCTTAGCCAGTATGCTAGACTAAACGCCTCCAGCTAGCATGCTCAACTGGGTCGGTCTGGTGCAGGTAGACATCAGCCAAAAGGCCTTTTTCCCCCCTCAGGTTCTTCTGTTCTTCCACTCTTCTCTCTGTCAAGTTTTCTTTTTGAGAACCAGAAAAGTTCCCATTAGAGCTAGAAGGCTCCAAACTACTGAAATGTTAACTGTCACCAAAGTTGCACTAAGAGGGCCTGAATTTGATGTATGGGGTTGTCATAAATAGACATCATGTGGAGATAATGAGTTTTGGCATGAAGGTCAATATGAAAAACTGTCCCAGCCCCTTCAGAGGTTTAGCCTTGGTGAAAATGAAGGGTTCGATGTATGCATGGGTACATTTCAGCAAAGTGTAAGTTAATGGCTTTTCAGGAGCCATTTAAAGAAAGTATACGATCTAAAAAGAGATTAATGGAAAATCACCATTAACAGTCTAGGCCAAACCTTGATCTCTCTCCATAAATACTACATTAAATAAATATTATGCATGTTCCTGGTCTATTTCATCTGATATTAATAGAAATACCCCTGGTACTGTCGTCATTATTATGAATATTGATGTTGTTCTTTTTCTTGTTATATTTATTGTGATATTAATGGTAATGTCGTTGTTACTGTCGTCCCCAAGGATGAGAAATACCCCTGGTACTGTCGTCATTATTATGAATAGCTTTTTTTCATGAATATCACACAAAACATTTTATTTTATTTTTTTTTAAATGTGAAAAAGTGATAGTATATGGAAATAATAATAATAACAATCATCATCATCATCATAAATTAGTAGTACCAACTATTTCTGGTTTTATTTTTATTTTTTTATTTATTTTTTTTTTAGTTAAACTTTTAGTAATTTTATGTTATTTTTAATGTCTATATAGTTTTTATTATTTATGAAATTCTAACCTTTTTTTGTTTTACTTAACTATGATGTGACACTGCATATTACACACCCAAAAACATTTTATAATTTTATAAGTGTTATAAAATTATGATGTCAAACTTTTTTTTTTCCCCTTCCGTGATCAATGTATAGGCTGCAGTAAATGGGCAAGCTGTAACACTAAAAATGAAAGCAATATTTTGATTGGAACCATGAAAATGTTATTTTAGTTCTAATATGTTGGAAAATGGCTAGGTGCTTTTAGATTTCTGCCCATTAACAGGATAACACTCAGCGGTTCTTTCAACACTCTGCTGATGTTAGCTGGAAATGCTAAAAAACAACTTCTCTAGGAAATACAGGAGTTAGTGATAAGCCTCTTCAATTTAAACCTTGGGCACTGTAACAACTATCAAAAATGCTTTCAACCACATAGAAGTACATGGAGGAGCACACATACACATCGTCACAGGTTGAGCCTTATTTGTCTCCAGAGTCTGTAATCTTAATCATGTGAGTCACAGGTCTTGCTTAAGAAGTCAGTGAGCATCCACACCACTTTCCTCGACTAAGTCACTGTGCCAAGGAGCTTATTGCCTGGGAAACCTGTAGTTTGGAGTGTGGCATAATTAAGTGCCTCACAATCAGCCAGTTGATAAACAAAGCCTGAATTGAGGCAAATAAAGGAGAGCCAACCAAATTAAAAGAGAAAGCCTGTCGAAAGCCATGTTGATTACTTTTCTTCTTATTTCAGGAAAGATGCTGTGCCTGCCATTGTTGGCTTATAGTGCTTACAAAGTAAAAGACATTTGCCACGGGTAAGACCATCCACTGATACCAACTAAAATTATATTAAACAAATTTAAACTTAAGGGGATAAATAATCCAAAAATTCTGTCATCCCTTACTCACACTCATGTCATTTCAAACACTTTTTTTGCTTGAATTGTTCCTTAAACATACAAAATTTCTTGGTATGATTAAAGCATATCATACAAACCCATGCAAACTCAGCGAAGTCCTTCTTACTTCTTGAAGGCAGATCTATTGACTGCAATTAAATATTCTTCTTGCTTACATATGGTAACCCTTGTTCCCTGATGGAGGAAACGGAGACATTGTGTTGAGTGTATGACACTAGGGGTCACTCTTGGGAGCCCAAACACCTCTGACATCTTTGAGAAAAGGCCAATGAAACTGGATGTGCAGAATTGGCACAGCTGGCCACGCCCCGGACATCCAGGTATAAATAGGCCAGCGTGGCATCTGCTCACTTGTTCTGTTCTGAGGAGTCGAGAAGCATCTCAACCCACTCAGAGGCAATTCAGAGTTGTGGCATGAAGGACACATCCCTCCATCAGGGAACGAGGGTTACCATACGTAACCGAGATGTTCCCTTTCTGTCATCCACTCCGACATAGTGTCAAATGTACGACACTATGGGTCCCTATACTAAACGCCACAACTGCCGAACTGCGTCACTAGTCCACAGGGGGCACAGATGTTGACCAGCCAACGTGTCACAACCAAATACACCTCTCCTCCTCGTAAGCTTCCAACGCCGAATGCCAGGGGACATATACCAAAACCCAGAACCTATCGACATAATATCTGTCTAGAGGAACACTGAGCCTTAGGGGCAATACAGTGGAGAATACACAAATGGGGCCTCAAGAGGAGCCACTACATGTGGAGCACTAAACCAATACAAGAGTCCACTCGAGGAACCCAAGTTTCGGCGATCACGGTCAGAGGTAGAGGGAACCTAAGTTCCTCGGTCGGACTTCGCTAAGAAATCATGCTTATGTGATGGCAGGGTAGAATAAGTGCATGATTAGCCTTTGGGGGGGTTCAGAACGTCTGAAACTCTGAGTGCGATCTAGGTTTGTGCGTAGGGCTCACACTGGGCACAACAGAGACAGGTCGGGGTCCCCTTCTTGGAAGGGAATAGCTTGCAATGTTAACACCTGGTCCCTGAAAGGAGTGGTGGGAACCTTGGGCACATATCCAGACCGAGGTCTCAGGACAACGTGAGAGTCTGCCGGCCTGAACTCCAGGCATGATTCGTTAATGGGGAGGGCTTGAAGATCCCCCACCCTCTTGACAGAAGTGAGTGCAGTCAGGAGGACCATCTTGAGGGGGGTTGTTGATGGGCTATGTTCACTGGAAGTGGCTTAGTGTAGTGTGACTGAAGTGGATCTCTATTTGATGTCTCTGTGAGGACTGTAAGACCTGAGTATTACATAGGGGGGTTGAGACTTTGTGTAGGTCTGAGGAACCTAATAACCAGATCGTGCTTCCCCACCGAACTCCCTCACACAGTGTGGAGGTTAGCCACAATAACGGCCACGTACACCTTAAGTGTAGAAGCAGACAGGTGCCTGTCCAGGCCTCCTTGGAGGATGGAGAGCACAGATCCGATGCCACATCTCAGAGGGTCCTTCCCCTGGGAAGAACACCAATTCATGAAAACTCACCACTTCAGGTCTTACAGCCGCCTCGTCGAGGGGGCTCTGGCCTGAGTAATGGTTTTCACCACTGCTGGTGAAAGGTCTCTGAGTTCCTCCTGGTCGCATCCAGGGACCAAACATGAGGGTTCCAGAGATACGGGCATGGATGCCAAATTGTGCCCTTTCCCTGAGAAAGAAGGTGTCTAATGGTGTCTGTGCAATGAGGCTCACTGGGGGAAATGCATACTTGAGCAGGCCCCTGGGCCAGCTGTGAGCCAGTGTATCAGAATGTGAGGAGACAGATTTCCCTGAGAAAGAAGGTGTCTAATGCCGGCAAATTACCAGAACATTTGCCGGGTCGACTCTGTGTGAGCAAACACGTCCCGGGATTGATTTCCGGGATTGAACCCAGGTCGGGGACCTAGTAACATTGCCGGTTTCTTCCCCGGAATGAGCGCTGTGTGAACAAAAGCCAGAACTAATGCCGTGTTGTAGTGAAGACCGCGCGTTATCGCGCGACTCTTTCAGCGTGTTTTGAAGGCAGATCAGGTTCGCGATGAAAACAAATATGTGCAAATTGGTAACGAAGCAGAGATCAGTTAGTTCCTCACTTTCCGTCTGAAGCTGAGATCGTTCACCAGCTTCAATGAAAGTTAACGGGCCTAGCGTTACACGTCACTACCTGATATCACGTGTCTTTACGGGGACCTTTACGGTTGTGTGTGAAAGCACACACATATTCCGGGTAATCACTGGCTGTGAAAGTGCAAAATCTAGCGACCCGGGTACAAATGCCGGCTTTACATTCCGGGGTACATTTGCCGGAATCGCAGTGTGAAAGTGGCAGGCCCCTGGGCCAGCTGTGAGCCAGTGTATCAGAATGTGAGGAGACGGCCAGCGCAAATGGGAAGGCCAAAAACACTGTGTTTGTGACCCAGAGAAGAAAGGAAATTGCAAAAATAAATAACTGATTTAGTGGGTAACAAATAAAAGTGAATAAGTGTAGGACTAAATCCGGTAGGCCTACACATTGATCTTTGTATTGTTGTAAAATACATTCATAAAAAAAGTAATATTTTTATATATAAATATACACTATAGTAGTCAGCATTTGAAGTGGATGATCAAAACCTTTCATCAAAGTTGTCCTAAAACCAAAACAATATCCGTTTTTTTCTTAGGACAACGTTGATTAACTTTTTTGATCTTTTTGATATGTTTAATATTTTGTATATTGTATTTAATTTCTTTTAAATGTACAGCAGCGTAATGAGGCAGCAACATATGATAGATAGGACGAACAAGAAAGGCTATTAATAATCTTTCATTACACAAAAGTATTATAATACTAAAGGCTCCAAATACAGAGTGGCACAAAGCACTTATGCGTATACCATGCGCAGAATGACGCGCTTGAAGCTACACTTAAACGAGTCACACAGCGAAGTGCTCCACATAGAAATGTTCAAAACACAAAGTGAAGAGATATTAATGCATATTAAATATGTGTGTTAGTTAATTGAGCCTTTTCTTTTCATAGTTTTAAATTTCAGTAATTGTGCTTGTGAAGAACAATTCTCTACTCCAGTTTTTACACGATTTAGAAACAGCACGAAACTCCAGCAAGATAAATTCCTTTTATGTGCAACCATTTACAGACCAAGTATAACATTAGGCACATTTAATCATCTTGGATAGTTTTATCATCTTGGCTGTTGTAACCGAACGCGGCGCGCAGTTTGAATTCTGAATGGAGGATGACAGACAGCCATAGCGGAGAGAAGAGTTTACGTGAACTTGAATTGAATATTCATCTGTACCTCACATTAAACAGCTTAAACATTATGGAACAGCTTCAGAACACTTGAAATACAGTGCACAAAAACTTTATTGTGCTTTATAATGTTTATGTGGCTTTCGTGGGGCTTAATAATAACACAGAATAGTATATGCACTATATCGAATTTGCATCGGTCTCGTATGACCGATACCCCAATCCAGCAGAAAAGGCCAGTATCGAAGCGATACTGATACTGAATATCGGATTGGTGCACCTCTAATATATCTATACTAGCAGAAGCAGCTTTACAGTATTAAATAGGACTGAGTGCCCACAGGTGCTTACTCAGCCGAGTCAACTGCTTCCGATGGCTCCAGCCCACACTCCGATGCTGCGATCAAACTCATCCGGAAACTCAACCGGTAAGCATAAAGCAAGGGAAGAACAGGAAGCTTGTGGTGATTACCCCGGTGAAACTAATCCCTCCTCCCCATGCTCTTCTGTGGTGCACATCACTGCGGCCTCATACCTGGAGGTATAAGGACCAGAGCGGCAAGCAGGCGTGGTGATTTGGGGTCTTTTGGCGAAGAACCCGAGCAGCGAGTGCAACGTGCCAATGGGAAGTGCCTTCCAAGCAGGGCATGAACCATCCACAAGTGCTGCCTCAGTGTGAGCAAGGCCCAAACACTGAATACAACGCTCGTGCTGGTCGTCTTTTGAGACGTGCCAACCGCAACCAGAAACACACAATTCCACCCGTGTATCTCTTTCAGAGAAATTGTACTCTTTTAGAGGAAATTTGCTCTTATTTGGTTTTCTATTGATAGCAGTTGGGGGTAGTGTTACTATAATTGTATTTGTATGTGTATGGGTAGGGGTGTGAATATGCCTTAGATCCAACATCTAGGAATCGAGAGTTGAATGATCGCAACTTCTACGTGAGAGATGCTGCATTCGGCTCCGAAAAACAGAACGAGTGAGCAGATGCCAGCTATGCAAATTCTGCACACCCAATTTAATCCTTTTCTCAAACATGTCAGAGGTGTTTGGGCTCCTAAGAGCGACCCCTAGTGTCGTACACTCAACACAATGTCGGAGTGAACGACAGAAAGGGAACTCCTTGTGTCTTTTTCATTTGGTCTGCTACTGCATTTGCATTTAGTTCTGCTGTGTCAGGACTGATTTGGGCTAGATTAGATATTGATTGCTATTATTGTGATTGCAGCCAGTGTGTTTTTAAATCAGACTCTTCCTCTCTTAGTTTATTCTTTCTTTCTTCTTCTTCTTCTTCTTCTTTTGTATTTTTATTTGAAACTCTGAGTAGTTAATAAGAAAACATTATGCATAAGACATTTAAAATATCTACTGGAAGTGGAAGGAATTATCAGAGTACATGTGTACTAGTTTTACTTCGTTACTGCACTTACATTTTTCATGTATCTGTACTTTACTGGAGAAGTTTTATTTTGAGTAACATTTACTTTTACTCCACTACATTCCAAAGCATAAAATCATAATTTTTACTTCATTTCATTTCATAAAACTTATTGTTACTCCTTATAATATATCACATGCTCTGAGACGCATAAGCGGTGTCTTATTCTTGAACAAACTGATTATTTTCAATGAACCCGTTAAATCGGTTGCAGCATATCAAATTATTAAGTCTGGTGAAAGTGCAGAACATAAATATTAAAATCATCCTGTCAGTTTCACAAATTTATATCCATGTGTTTGGTGAGTACATTTCTTATGATCCAAATATTCAACATAGATATATTTAGCCTCTTTCATATCAGAATCTGGAGAAAATATCACATGTGCTCAGCAACCCAAGATAACATCAAACAAATCCAGAAGACTATTTTAAGGGTTCATATGAGCCACATTTCATCAAGAACCAGTTCTGTAAAATTTAATTTAGTTGCAATGCTGTGTGATTTTTAGCTTTATTAATGAGTTTAACAACTGACAAGCTACCACTAGGAATAAAAAGTCGAGGCCCAAAGCACTGCTCGGATTGGCATATAAGCTCTAATAAACTCTAAGTTATTTTGATGAATTCTAAATATGATTTATTTGCCAAGACATGGACAGCTTCTGTCTGGGTACTGGCAGTTATGGTGGAGATGGGTGCCTGGAGAGTAATTTCCACCATATAAAAATTTACTGACTTCAGTGTGGGACATGGGAAGGTAATTGAAAGCAATATAAACAATCCATAAAGCTGAGTGGACATGCTTGACTTTGTACAAGTAGAGAGGCAAGGGGGAAGGGTGGCGACTTTAATCACTGAGGGCAATGGTGGAGATGCAGACCAATCGGACAATGCTGATGTATTCAGGGGTGGAGAATTCAGAAGAATGGATGCCCGAGAGGGTGATAGAGTGGTATGGGCCAGGTGGTTCATTGCCACCCAACTGTGGTGGCACTCAGAGATGCCCTACTGCAGTCCTAGCTAAATCATTACCAAAAGATCTCTGCTCAGTGTGAAAAGTGACTTCCTGTTTCAGCTCAAGGCTGTGTGGGCTGCTCTGCTTCAAATCAGGGGTCAGCACTCATGGACTTATGCACCCACAGAGAACATTTGAATTGATTGATGTTACTCTCACATCTTGCACTTGGATCCCGACATGCCTTTAAATCGGAGTAGATAATAGGTCTTCAACATAAAAAGCTTGAGAAACTTGGAATGCACTGTGTGACTCTCCAACTTCCCAAAGTATAAGCGGGCAGCTTTCAGATTTCACCGAACTATCGATCCCTCCTTGTGAGGGTGCAAGACAAGCAGTTGTGCTTGGCAGCAAAGCGCAATTATGAAAATGGAGCCAAGCTTGTTCTTTGTAATTTCTCTGTATATTTAAGAATACTCCAGGGCCACCATTTAAAACTGTTTGGAGATAAACAATGCATTTAAAAGTGTTTGGATGGAGAGAACGCTTGCTGAGTGCAGAACAGAGCAGAGAGATAGACAGACCCCTTTGCACTTGTCATTAACATGTTGACATGACAGCACTTGATCATTTTAAAATCCAGAAGTAAATGCACCCAGGATCACTGAATTACATACATTTGCAATTGATCAAGGACAAATTCTGATCACGTTCAGCAAAGGTATAAATGTATACTATGTATGTAATACCTATTGCATGACAAATAACCATTATCTTTCAATTTGATAAACTGGTTTCTGAAATCTTTATGCATTTACACACACAAGACACACAAGGACATAATGAGTATAGTAATATATGCATTTTTCACAATGTGAGAGCAGAATTTACAGAAAGAGCCAACAGCCCACAGAAGGGCACTTGGTAAGAATAAAATATCTTGCAATTGAATTTCTTGATGCCATTATATATATATATATATATATATATATATATATATATATATATATATATATATATATATATATATATATATATATATGCTTTTTTTTTTTTTTTGTATTTGTTTATTTTGACATTGGCATCGCAAGAACTTCTGTGGTCTTTTATCCCTGTGGGTTCTTGTCTTTTTTTATATTCTTCTCTAATAATGTGAAAAACACAACAGACACATCTTGTGATCTGGTAACCCCATGCAATGAACAACATCACATGAATTATTACCCTGGAAACTGTTTGGATTCCTTTGTTTTTCTTCCAAAATCCTCACTCACATTTCTTTCCTGGTCCATTTTCACAGGGGCACTTTAAAATATCATTTTCTAACCTAATCTTCACTTCTAATCTATGTTTTCATACTTTACTGTGGGAATGTTCTAAAGCAGAGAAACACAATAGACCATATACGGCAATATCTGTCAAACTAGCAAAAAGTACTTCTAATGATCCACTAATGTATATATATATACAGTATATACTATATACAGGTGCATCTCAATAAATTAGAATGTTGTGGAAAAGTTTATTTAAGTAATTCATTTAAATTTGATTGTTAAACTTGTGTAATTAAATAAATTGATTGAAAAAGGATTGAGTTGTTTTAGTTTTTGGTTCTTTTAATTGTGATGAATTTGGCTCAGATTTAAAACCCACCAATTTAATCTCAACAAATTAGGATATGGTGACATGACAATCAGCTAATCAACTCAAAACACCTGCAAAGGTTTCCTGAGCCTTCAAAATGGTCTCTCAGTTTGGTTCACTAGGCTACACAATCATGGGGAGGATTGCTGATCTGACAGTTGTCCAGAAGACAATCATTGACACCCTTCACAAGGAGGGTAAGCCACACACATTCAGTGCCAAAGAAGCTGGCTGTTCACAGAGTGCTGTATGCAAGCATGTTAACAGAAAGTTGAGTGGAAGGAAAAAATGTGGAAGAAAAAAATGCACAACCAACCGAGAGAACCGCAGCCTTATGAGGATTGTCAAGCTAAATAGATTCAAGAATTTGAGTGAACTCCACAAGGAAGGGACTGAGGTTGGGGTAAAGGCATCAAGAGCCACCACATACAGACGTGTGAAGGAATTTGGCTACAGTTGTCGTATTCCTCTTGTTAAGCCACTCCTGAACCACAGACAACATCAGAGGCGTCTTACCTGGGCTAAGGAGAAGAAGAACTAGTTTGTTGCCCAGTGGTTCAAAGTCCTCTTTTCAGATGAGAGCAAGTTTTGATTTCATTTGGAACAAGGGTGCAATGTCATCTCATTTGGAAACCAAGGTCCTAGTTTTTCTGAAAACCAAAGGGTGGATAAGCCCATAGCCCAAGAAATTTTTGAAGTCATGCTTCCAGTGCTTACCAGCTTTTTCCACAGTCTGTGATGGATTTGTGGGGTGCCACAAACTCATCTCCTGAACCCTTTTGGAGAATCTATGGGGTATTGTCAAAACCAAAGTCACTGCACCCGTTTACCACCTCAGAAGTGGAGCACTTCATACACCTCTATGCTGACGACTAGCTTTTTTATGAATTTTTTCATGTAATTAAAGCAAAAAGGAACCCAAACTCACCAGAAGTATAGAGAATCCCCTACCAAGTATTGAGTACATGTACAGTAAATGAACATACTTTCCAGAAGGCCAACAATTCACAAAAACTGATTTTTTTGGTCTTATGAAGTATTCTAATTTGTTGAGTTAGTGAATTGGTGTTTTTTTTTGTTAAATGTGAGCCAAAATCATCACAATTAAAAGAACCAGAGACTTAAACCACTTCAGTCTGTGTGCATTGAATTTATTTAATACACGAGTTTCACAATTTGAGTTGAATTACTGAAATGAACTTTTCCACGACATTCTAATTCATTGAGATGCACCTATATGTATATATATATATATATATATATATATATATATATATATATATACTGTATATTGGTCACATCAGAGATGTGTCAGAATGCAAAGTGTAAATGCAAGCCAGACAAAAATATCTGGATACGAAACGCATGTTAATGCCAGGAGTAAAGGGGACCAGAGATAACCTTCTGATAGATTGTATTTCAGATCCAGGCAAGTGAAAGCTCTTGGATGAGGATTTGAGGGGTAGGCGTGCTGAAGCAGAAAGAGAAAGATATCTTGCAGTGTTTTTTTCTTGGGTAAACTGTGGCAGTTGCCGGTTTTGGATAGCTCCTCTTTTCTACCTGATTGTGAAAAATGAGCAAAGCTTGAGACTGAGACGGTGCCAATCAACTACTGGCTGTCTCTCAACAGTTCTGTGTGGATGAGCTGCAAAGAAGCCTGTGCCTGTGTGAGTGTGTGTTTGTGTGTTGCCAGTGTGAAGAAAGGCAATTACTGATCTCCTCACCTGCGGTAGATTTGGGATACTCATGCTATTCACACACTGTTCTAGCATTTCCAGTACAGCACAACCTCCTTTAGCTTTTCTACAATACCCCATATTCAAGAGCTAACATTAGTGGTCAAGACCACTGAAATTATTAAACATATTTTTGTAAATATAATCACACATACCACGAGCAAGGTCACATATGTAGTATGCGACCTTGCTTCTGGCATAATAGTATGCATGTAATAATATATTTATATATTTATCGCAAAATACTCATATCTTAAGTACATGAACAGCATTATAATTTTGTTGCATTTGTAGTTTAAAAAATCTAGCGTCAGCGTCAGTTCTGGCAGGTCACGTTAGTCAAGCTCGCATCAGCTAACTCTCAGCTAATCCACGTCTACCTATAGGGATGCGACACCTATCACAGCACTCATATATAAGGTCCTTCAGTATTATCACCAGCTTCGCGTTGCTCATTTGCTGATTACCCACCTCCATCCCCCACTCCTCCTCTTGTCAGTCAGAATTTAGCCTTCTGATTCTCCTTTGAATAAGACTAATTCCCAAAATGTACATTACATTATTGAACCTAATGATATGTGCAATACATTTATGTTGTTCTGTTCTGTTTACCCTGAGGGATTATTGCTGCTCTCCCTTCTCACATTCATGCACTCTGCATCCCAGAACAGAACCATACCGCCAATCCAAACTGTATGCTAATTGTCAGTCATCTTTGAAGATAGGGGTCCTGACAGAAATGTATTTTAATATCAAATAGAAAAGCAAAAATAGTGTGAATATCACTCTCACCATAACAATTACACACACATACATAATATATATATATATATATATATATATATATATATATATATATATATATATATATATATATATATTTTTATTTTTTTTTTTTTTTTTTTTTTTTTTTTTTTTTTTCAGCTGGTCCAGTATTTGGCTGTCTGACAACTTTGTAGGGAGTTGCGGGATCAAAGTCTTGAAATTGAAGAGATGAAGAGATATAGAATGAGCAAACACTGTCTCATAAAGATTAAGGAAAGAGGTAAATAATATTTAATGATGAAATCTAGTCCAATCTAGTTTTACCAAGGTCCACCCACTTAGAGATTTCTAGTGTCACCAGTAAGATTGACTGATCATTTTCAAATGTTACCAATGCACCACACCCCAATCGATAACATGGTAAACATCAGCTGAATATTTTTTTATCTCCATCAACAAATAACATGATGAGATGTAATCCATCTTTACAGCTAATGGGCAACGTCCTCTCTCAATCTTTGCATGTTTGCGCTGCAGGCCTTCCTTGAGTTTGGAGCAAAAGCCATCACTGATAACCCTAATGTATTGATAATTTTAAGACTTCCACAGCCAATTTGAGTTCGCTATTCCTCTGAGTCTGCTTTGTTCATGTCTTTTGATCTACGGCTGCATGCTCAGTCACGCTAGACACCCTGTTTTTTCTTGATTAATGGACATGGACAATCATTTGTACAAGGGGAGCAGGTTACTTTTAATATTTAGTGTCAATGCTTTCTGAAGAGCTAATTCATAACATAGCTGCATAGCTCCCCAATGAGTTGCAGTTTTGATTTAAAATCTACATCAAGACCTCAATCAAAGGGGTTTATGTAGGAGACAAGTTGCTTGTTGCAGTGACAAGAAATGTCTTGTTTTTTCCTTCACTGACTTCCAATACAGTACAAGTAAGGTATCAGTATATTAATGTGCATTTAACATGACTGGATTGTTTTATTGAGCTCACAATGCTTTTGAGTCTTTTCCTGGTTATTTAATTCCTTTGAAAATGGTCAATGCTTTTAGATTTTAAGAGTAGGTTTCTAAGAAGCACATTAAGGCAAAGTGTTTTAAATCAGAGCAGATTGTCCAGATTGTGTTCGGAAATTGCTAATGTTATACGTCAATGGATGTACTTTACATTCACACGTTGTCCATTAGGAGGTGGTGTGAACAAGGGGGTGGGTGTGAGAGAATGAAAGGCCAGGGAGTAAGCGAAAGAGAACGCAGAATTACATGCTGGGCAGTTACCATGGATCTAAATGTTCTGAAAAGCTGATTCTTTTTGGAATGGTATCAACATATAATGACATTAATTGGAAAGTTCTGGCATTTCATTTTTGCATAGCCTTTTTTCTTCAGGGTGTTAGCTCCATTCCAAAACCTGCTGTGCCGCATACATACACAGTATCCTGACTGTCACAAGTGGCCGATTTGGAACTCTCAACATAAGCACGCCACAAAAGTGCATAGGAGACTCAGCTCACAGTTAAGTTTGACATTAGAATGTTTCTAATCTAATGTGGTGCTCTAATAAGCATAAAAGTACAGAACACAGGGATATTAAGTAAAATAATAATTTTTAATTTTGATAAAGTAGTTTTATTGACAACTTTCTATCATCTTAACTGCCATCTTAGAATGAATTATTATTATTATTATTATTATTTTTTTTTTTTTTCTACTGAGGGATCAATGTCAGTCTAAGACCCCATTCTCCATGAATGCAATACTAATGTTTAGAATTTTTCCAAAACAAAGTAGACTATCTTAGACAGGGCTGGGCAACTTCGGTAATGGTGGTAGGGCTTTAAAATGAAGTCACATTTTATCCAATACAGACTTTTTATAAATTGCATCGTGCAAAAAAGTGCTATGTTGTAAAACTGTAAAACTTTTGCAAAAAAAAGAAAATTACTTTCTACTGTTTCGGTTTCCTCTCCATGAACTTCAAGTTCACAGCACTTTAGTTTCTTTCATTTTGTTAATCTGTTAATGATTTAAGTGAAATATATTTAGTGTAAAGGCCATTATATTTATATGTATATAGATTTATTCTGTTTTCTCCATTCACAGAAGCGCTTAGTGTAAAGGCCATTATATTTATATGTATATAGATTTATTCTGTTTTCTCCATTCACAGAAGCGCTGAAGTTTCGTGTGAGGTCATAGCCATTGCGACTTATCTATGATGAATTTACAGCTGAGTGCAGGCATTCCACTCGTTAGACGAGTCGTCACATTTGCATAGGCCGTCTTACTTAAATTCTTGATTAGCTGACTGCAAAATTCAAATATTGAATGGAACAATAAAATAAGTAGTCAACCAGTTAATAGCCATTTCAAAATTTCGATTATGGTAGGAACTATACAATTTGATTTTATTTCTGTTTCTGCTTATGTTTCTGTCAAAATTATTGTAGTAACTATACAATTTGATTTTATTTCTGTTTCTGCTTATCCTGAACAAGCTAATCAGTGCCTTCAAGATCACTAGAAAACTACAGGCAGGTGTGTTTGATTCAGAGAGTGAAGGATGCCTAACATTTTGAAAAGCCTTAGTGTCAGAAGTGTGCCTAAAATTCATTAAAAGAAACTGCCTTCAAATAGGCAGCTAGATTTTGGAACAAAACATTTGCTTAGTTATATACATAATCCCAAAAGGAGGTCACAGATCTCAAAAGAGCTTACATAGCAATACATCAACAGTGTTTATCTAATTAGTCCACTAAGTGGACAAGAAGTTAACATTTGAAGTTGGTATTTGAAGCTGGGTAGCTAAATATCTAAAGGTTGATTTTTATTTTACAGTCAAATAACATCATTGATTGCTTTATCTAATTAGTCCACTAAGTGGACATACAGTTACCAATCAATTAATTTTTTTAATTGCTGTTAGAAGAAGACATCTCGCTATTAAGAACACTTTGAGACAAAAAAAAAAAAAATCATTCCTTTCACTTCCTTTCCTACATATCAGTACAGTTTCCCATTACTGAGTTGAACATTTTGGTATGTGTAGTGCCTACCACTTTTCTTTACTTAATATCTCCATCTTTTATTGATTTCATCCTATAGATGAAATGTGCGGTTGCTGATTGCACATACAGTAATTTATATACAGTCTCCGAACACGTAAAACTCCAGATGACAGTAAAATAATAAGCTGATTCGCAATATGTGTAGCTTTTTGTACAGATGGTGAGACTCATAAATTGCTGGAGGTGTTATTTTGATACATACATACATAAATACACTTACACACTTGCACGCACACACACACACACACCACACACATACACAAACACACACTTATATATGTTATATGTTATATATATATATAATAATATATGTTTAAATGTGTGTATTGTGGCATAGATTCAACAAGGTGTTGGAAAAATGTATATTTTTTATTTTCCTCAGAGATTTTGGTCCATATTGACTATGATCAGCATCACGCAGTTGCCTGCAGATGTGTCGGCTGCACATCCATGATGTGAATCTCCCGTTCCACGCAGTTGCTGCAGATGTGTCGGCTGCACATCCATGATGTGAATCTCCTGTTCCACCTTGACATCCCGTTCCACTCCAAATGCATTGTCATGAAACGTTCAAGAAATCAGTTCTGAGATGATCTGAGCTTTGTGACATGGTGCACTATCCTGCTGGAAGTAGCCATCAGAAGATGGGTACACTGTAGTCATAAAGGGATGGACATGTTCAGCAACAATACTCAGGTAGGCTGTGGCATTTAAACAATGATCAGTTGGTACTAAGGTGCCCAAAGTGTGCCAAGAAAATATCCCCCACACCATTACACCACCAGCAGCAGCAGCCTGAACCGTTGAGACAAGGCAGGATGGATCCATGCTTTCATGTTCTTTACGCCTAATTCTGACCCTAATATCTGAATGTCGCAGCAGACATCGAGACTCATCAGACCAGGCAACATTTTTCAAATCTTCTATTGTCCAATTTTGGTGAGCCTGTGTGAATTGTAGCCTCCATTTCCTGTTCTTAGCTGACAGGAGCGGCACCCAGTGTGGTCTTCTGCTGCTGTAGCCCATCTGCTTCAGGGTTCAACTTGTTGTTCAGCATTCAGAGATGGTATTCTGCATACCTTGGTTGTAACGAGTGGTTATTTGAGTTACTGTTGCCTTTCTATCATTTCTAACCAGTCTGCCCATTCTCCTCCGACATCAACAAGGCATTTTCATACACACAACTGCTGCTCACTGGATATCTTCTCTTTTTCGGACCATTCTCTCTTCATCTTTCTTTGTTCAGGTTTATACTTATTCTTACTTCAGAAGCTAAGAGCTGTGGAATACATAGTATAAATTCAACATGCTCTACCATTACTTCTAATTTTCAATAACAGCTTCCTTCTTTCTTTTGTATGGCAAAAAAAAAAAAAAAAAATGTCCATACGTTCCTTTATACCTTTAATGGGATTTCAAATTGAAGTGCCCACCTGGACGAGTATTTAGCCTAAAGTCACAGACCTGAGAAAAATTGTAATGCGTTCACCTCTGCAAAGTTAATAGATGGGGGTTTTGGCCGAGGTAATTTGCTGAGGTAATTTCTTTACCACTAGGTAATTAAATTTTAGTGATTGTTTTCAAAAGTTTCCCAAACATTTCCTGTCAGATTTGGTAAAACATGCAATTTATGTATGTATTTATTTATTTATTTATTTATTTGCACAGTGTGTGGAATGCAAATGCGTCAACCTTCATTAAAATGGATTTGTCTCATTTGTCATTTAGACATTCAACAAGTGAGATTCTCACTGAAATGATTCCAAACATATTTAACCTCTCAACTAATAATGTTCGAAAAGAGGCTCGCAACCGAAGTGTAGTTTTTGACTCAGGACTGTCCTTTGATGTTCAGGTGAGTAAAGTGGTGCAGTGTTGTTTTGCACAACTGAGGCAACTAACAACGATAAAGTCATTGCTTTCTCTGGCAGATTGGGAAAGGTCATTCATGTTTTTATTTCTTCCAGACTTGATTATTGTAATGCACTTTATTATGGTATTAACAAGAAACTCCATGTATTGATCTCCAAAGATTTTAGATGTTTTAATGTTATGCTTTTAGGATTTTATTGGATAATTGGAAAAGTTGGAACATTTCTTTATTTTTTGCTGTTGTTGCCTGTGAGTTTTAGAAATGATTTTAAGATTTTGTTGCTTGTTTTTAAGGCCTTGAAGGGTCAGGCTCCAGCCTATATTTGTGATTTATTAATTCCTTATGAGCCTGATCGCTGCTTGAGATCCTTCAGTAGGGCCCTATTAATGGTTCCAAAATCTCGACTTGTTACCAAAGGGGACTGCGCTATTTGCTATCCGTGTGCCTAAGCTATGGAACTCCCTGCCTGGGGATATTAGGCAGGCTACTACTGTATCCTCTTTTAAGTCTCTTCTTAAGGCTCATTTTTAGCGCATGGCTTTTTCTTAATTTTGATGGTATTTTTTGTATTTTGTTACTGTACGGATCTTTTTATTGTAAAGCACTTTGTTACTTTGTTTTGAAAGGTGTTATATAAATAAATGTTTACTTACTTGCTTACCCTATTTAGCAAACTAACATTTCTGAATGCCTGTTCCTGCCATCACTTTTAGACACATCATGATAAGAATGTAAAAAAAAAAAAAAAAAAAAAACTTCCATTTTGTAATATCTCCATTTAATATCCACAAAGTCATTTGTACTGCATCAGCAAGTGGTGTGAAAATGGGCCATAAATATGCCCTGTGACCATAAATAGCAATTTCCGTTTATTCTAATAGACCAAGCTCTTAAAAGAAAAAGAAACTGGAATTAAAGTTGTTTGTCCTTACATTCAGCTATGTTTTATTCATCATGATTCATTAATGCTTTGATTTAGCTTCCCCCCTTTTGGTGGGCAGAAAACATGAGAATGCCATTATGACCAAGAACGTAACTGATCTTATTTCAGGAGAACCACAAGCCTTTGAACTCTAATAGTCCATGATGCTGGTGTCTCTTTAGTAAGACACATTCTCCATCTTTTTGATGTCTCTCTCTCAGACACGAGCACACACGCAAATGTGCATACTGCATTTTAGATGACATCTCCATATAACTTCATAATGTTGCAGTTTTTGTGTAAGGGAAGGGAGCCTCGGAAAATGAAGAAAGCCATCTGCTTCTCTCAGCTCCAGAGGAAAGAGATGCAGAAGCAACCGTGCAGGGAGCATCATAACTAAACAAATGAAGTGATTAGGACACAAACAGAGGACAGAGGACACACAGCCTATAGCTTCTATTCAGGGAAACACGGCAAAATAAACAGAGAGGATTCCTAGAAAAAAACTCTCACACACTTTGATACACTACTGGTGACTGACAAGGAGTAAGGGGCGAAAAAAGTGACAAGCCAATAGTAAATGAAGGGCAAACGTAGAGTCTGCCGTATGATGAGATGCACCCAACAGAACTGAAGCTCCATTTCCTCACAGGCTGCATTCTCTAAAGGTTAACACAGTCTGGGACTTTTGGTGGATACAAGGACAGAAACCATTACTCTTCAATCCGACCCTCAACTCCACTATGCCTCTTTCCCACACCGATGAAGAACTCTACATGATTGGGAAGTATTGAAGAAAACATAAAACATGCCAAACATGTCTATGAATAGAAAACATAACCATTATTGGATCTTAGGGTGTAAATGGTAACCACACTGGTCCATCTATGCAACTACAACATATATTTGAATAGGAAAATAATATAATCAGTACAAATATTTGTCAAGATAATATTCCAGTAACATATTTCACATGTTTTGGGTCGGTGAGATATCTTTTATTTTTATACTTTAGAAAGAAGTCTGTTTTGTCCTTAAAGGCTGCATTTATTTGAACAAAAATACAACAAAAATAGTAATATGTGTATTTAAAATTGCTCTTTTATGATTAATTGGTGCTCAATAAACATTTATTTTTATCAATGTTCCTGACACAAATTTTTTGTGGAAACCATGATTTATTTATTTTTTTAGTGTTTTTAGTTAAAGAATAGAATAGTCACTGTCATTTTTACATCAAATTAATCCATCTTTGCTGAATAAAAGTATTAATTTTCTTCAAAAAAAAACAAACAAAAAAAACAGTACTGACCCAAAACTTTTGAACTGCAGTATATATATGTGTACAATATGTAGCTATATATATATAGCTACATATTGTACACACACAAACACATGGACACAACTTAGCAGCTTACAATGCTTCTAGCTAGGTTTGGAGGTTACGAGTCTGAAAAAGTCCATTCTTACATGAAAGTTGTTGAATCCTTAAATATCAGAAGTGGAAAAGAAAGCCGCAACAAACTTCACCAGCAGTAACTGGGCGCAGGCCGTCTACGATGCTAGAATAAAAACGGCAGTCTGGGTAATTGGCAGCGTGCAGCAATGCGCATCGTATTAGGATTATTCTCCATGGAAACATTTTTTTTCCAAGTTCGCGTCCTCCTGACCATTTACAACTTTATTTCTTTGCTTTTTTTATTTTACTGCATTCATTTCTACTTCATTTTATCAGCAGTGCAACACCTAGTCCAGAGTATGTGAGGAAGAGAAGTGCATAAGAAAAAAGTAAAAAAAAAAAAGATAAAGAAATCGCAGAGAGAGAGGATGCAAACTGCCAGAAGCAACCATCAAGAGACTCTGAACCACACGCCTCCCAGCAGAATACTCTGGAAGACAGCAGGAATGTCATTTCTCTGCCATTCCCCCACCTTTCCTCCATCATTAGTTTAATAACCATCTGATAAGCAGCACAGACTCAAGCCGGCCTCTTTACTTCCCTGATGGTAATAGACCTCAGAACCTGGCTGTGTTATGCCAGTCTTGAGCCACTACTGAAACAATGGAGCTTGATGAGTCTGCCGCCATCATTGAGGGTTTCACATTGATCTTGTCCCATTAATATAAGCCGCTTAGGCTGCCCCACAGAGACATTGTGTAAGAGTTCCATGTTTCTCAACTGTTTCACCATTGCACACATGGACAGAATAAGCCCTACACACTCACTGTGTTATCAAAAAGCGTATGAATATTAGAAGCACTTTGAAATGAAAGCTTATTCCCACTGATGGTATATGAGAGCTGTTTGCATGACAAGAAGTGTATCCTTGCGTGCACATATATTCATGTGTAAAATCTGAACTTATCACATTTAATAATTTTGCAGACGCCTTTATCCAAAGCGACTTAACAAAGTGAAAGTGACGTGACATACAGCCAAGTATGGTGACCCATACTCGGAATTTGTGCTCTGCATTTAACCCATCCAAAGTGCACACACACAGCAGTGAACACACACACACACCGTGAACACATACCCAGAGCAGTGGGCAGCCATTTATGCTGCGTCGCCCGGGGAGCAGTTGGGGGTTCGGTGCCTTGGTATTGAGGGTGGAGACAATTCCTGCCGGCCCGAGACTCGAACTCGCAACCTTTGTATTATGAATCTGACTCTCTAATCATTAGGTCACGACTTCCCCAAATGAGGAAATAACGAGGAAATGAGGAAAAAGCACAAGCAATTGTTCATAAAGGAGTGAAGAACTATTTTAAGAGTGAACCACAGGAGTATACAAGCACAGGAATTTAGAGAGGAAAAGGAATAGTTGAAGGAAAAATAAGTTATTTACTCATCCTCATGACATTAAAACATTTTGTTTTTCTTACTTTAATAGAGTACAATAGAATACATTTTTGACGCAAATTTGTGTACAGATCCAGATCAATCATGGATCGCAAAAGAAAATTTTGAATAGTTTTTGTTTGTTTTTTTGTTTTTTGTATAAATGAAAAAAAGAAAAAAAAGTAAATAATATAAATAATATTTAAAACATTTTTTTCATCATTTTTTTTGTTCCTCAAACAAATCTATGTACCACAGAAGAACGTCGTACATGTTTGGAACGGGGCGGACTTACCCATTAGGCAAAGGTAGGCGACTGCCTTGGGCCCCCAAAAGCCAAGGGCCCCCTAAAACGCTTTTCATATGTGAGATGCGCATTAAGCAAGGACACGCGAATGGTTGCTGTTTACGGTGTTTATTACCACGACAACCGTCTGCGTGTCCAAGTTGAGCGTGCTTCTTGTGTATCCTGCTTGTAGCAAATGAAAATATTATGCGTCTGAAACTGACTGCCGCATGAGTGCGAGGTCTCTCTTTCCCAGCGCGCACACACTTCTCTCTCTCTGTCTCTGCTCTGTTCAGCAAGTGGGTGAAAGGAGCTGCGCTTTCAGTTTAAACACAGATGTGTTGCTTCTCTAATTTTACATGTAAGTATAGCCGAAATCACAGCACAGCTATTGTCTTTATCTTGTGTGTAGCCTATTTGATTTTATCAGACGACGGCATGATTATAAATCAGGATTTTTGTGCAGATTAACATCTTTGAAGGGAGAGTTGGTTAGTCTTAATGGGTCGCGTTTAGTCACTATTTCATATTCATCCCATTGTTAACAACAGAAACAGTCAAATATGTCAATGAAAACAGTTTTGAGAATTTAGCTGCATCAAATACAGTATGTGGCACAGAGAGGCAAACAAATGTAATAATAAATAATAAATGTACATTTTGCATGTTCAAAATAAGTGAGCTGCCCTGTCATGCGAAAATGCAAACAGGTTTGTATAAGTAAATTGCTCAGTGCAAAGAAAGAGAAGTAATAGGAACCTAGTAGTTCTTCTTTTTTTTATGTGTCTAACAGACATGAACAAGTTCTTTGAAAAACATCTATGACCTATGAAACATGTCTACTCTTCATGCTCTGTTAACTATGGTTTTACTAATAATAAACATATATTACATAAAGCATCTACTGTATATTTGTCCATGCCCATGTTGATTAGATTAAAAACTTAAAGGCCCAGTTTCACAAACGGGGCTTAGCTTAAACCAGGACTAGATCTGTCAGAGCTTATTTTAAATTGAGGCAGCTTAAGATGCATTTTAGTCTGGGCTTAAGCCTTTTTGAAACATGGGGTTTTTAATTTAAACAAATGAACCTTAGAACAAAGTTAACTCATGACAATCATGCGATTTTATGTAGATCTGATTGACAGCCCTAAATTAAAATTACCAAAATAAAATGCAGGCTTACGCTGGTAACTCATCAGTGGACTTTCCTCGTCAGTAAAGGCTATAATTTTTTCACAATTTCTCATTGAGGCATTAATTCAATCCTCTGAAGGGAACTGATTGTCTTCAGAAAAGTTTTGATCGCTGATAAAGTATCATTTATTTTCATCTGAGGCAGCTTTTCAAACCGGGGAAACCACTATATTTCTGACGCTCCAAAAGCACCTCCTACTGGCAGAGAATGAATGTGCTTTTTCAATAATCCAGTCTGCAGTTTTTGTTTAGACCAATGCGAAAATTCACCCACATAAATCCGTTTTAAATAATATAAAAATTTATACTTCCGACTCTTCCCTTTTCTTAAAAAAAATGGTTTAAAGGTTCAATTGTGAGGCTTATCATTTTATAATTTTTGTATTTTTTGTTGAAACTTGTATCTCAACGGTAAATTAAATGTCTGCTAAATTAATAAATGTAAATGTAAATGAAATAATCTGATTATAACGTGTACATAAAACATGTAGAAACATTGGACACAACAATGTGGCACCATTGTGCAGCAGCAAGCATCACGACAATAAAGGAACCTCAAGGATGATCTAGGTAAATGTGTGCAAATGTATAGGGCCCCATTCCTATATTTGCCTGGGGCCCCCAATTCACTAAATCCGCCCCTGGTTTGGAACACTATGATTTTGAGTAAATGTTGACCGAATTTTCATTTTTGGTTGAGCTATTGCTTTATTCACCACATGGCTGTACTGTAGGTTAGATAGTAAGTGCTTGTGGAGTTGCATCTTCAACCTGAACTTTGTGATGATTTCAGTAGATCAGGTGGAGGTTGAAATGTCATTCCACCACAGTGGAACAGAGAGATTGAAGGTTGTTGTAAGCAAGCTGAAATGAGCTGTATTAGCAGCAGGCTGCTCCTCACACACTCATAATGTGAATTATGTTAATTAAAAAGTCAATTTCCTATTTGCTGTTCCAATGGGTTACTGAGGCCACACACACGTTATCTACATGTTCTGTTCTGGAGACACTCTTTAGGATGTATGGGCTAGTCTGGCTCCAAAAGGCCAGTGGCTGGTTACGTAAACAACACTTATCAAAAGGGCATCCAGGTTAAACGCCGCCCTGCTGCTGTCTGCCATGATCAGTTATGAAGGCGAGAAATGCCAAGTCTAACTGTAATGTTGCCTTATTCCTATAGTTTCCCACTAACAGGCGACGGAGTGACAAATTCATGTGTGATCAGCCACGCTCGAAAGCTTTTGCTTAACATTGTGACATATGTGTCAACCTGACACCGTCTATCTGAGGCATTGATTGCGACTGTGAATATATGAATGCTTGGGACAGAGTGTGCGCAGCTGTGAGTGAGTGTATGTGTGTGTGATGTAGACAAAGGCGTCCTTGAGGGCTGATACTCAAGGATGAAACCAAAACAAACCCTGTAATTGATGTAGTTTGGAGAGCAGAGGGGTCTTAACGTATGATATTTCCTCCAGAGTCAAACAATAAGGAGCGTGACAACGCTACCTAGCAACAGACAGAAGAGTGAACTCTCATCTGAAAAGGGAAAATGAGTGTGTAGAGTGTGTGCGAATGTGAAAGACAAGCAAGAGAAAGAACATGTAGTGGTCTGACACTTAGCCAGCAATAGAGGTGTTAAATTTTCAACACCTCACCATGGACAAAACCCTAAATCCAACATGCTTAGTTTATTTAACCTCTCTGCCAAACAGAACTGTGACTATCTATTTGCTGAAATGCCCATGGCATTTTTTCAATTGAGCGTTTTTTTTTTTTTCCCCGAATGCAAGTGGGTGTTACAAGTGTCCCGGACAGGAGAATAATGCTAGTGCAACAGTGTTGCCTTTTAGGAGAACAGGAAGTAAGCAATCAGCACTCACTCTGTGATTTTGGAACAACAAAGCTTTTTTGTCCGAACACACATTTTCACTCTGGGGTTGAGGAACGGGGTCAGGGCTTGCCAGCATGGGATGCAGTAACTATATCTACACATGGAGTTGGTTAAAGTAAAGAAATGGAGAAATGGAAGTGACTGAAAGAGGAGGCAAGAGAAGAGAATGTGGAAAATTAAAAACAATGTAGTTTTGTCCCTGATTCTTAAGATAAAACAGGCTATAAACATAAAAAAATAAAAATAAAAATATTTACCACTAACGATTAAAAATCAGACAATAAATGCATATTTTTCTGCTCCTATTAAAACACAAATATGCGTTGGTAATGTAGAGTAGGGCAGTGTGATACTGAAGAAAAATGTGATTCCTTGTTAAAAAATGAGATATTCGATATGCGACACCATATTGCTTTAAGTGTGTAAAATCAATTTCAATTATATTTAAAAATATTTTAAAATGAAAATTATATAACCAATTTGTTTCACATTCTTTCTTGGAAAAGAAAGAATCACTATAACTTCTGAAAGCGACCAGCAGTGTTTTAGCATTACATATAAACTAGTGTCACGAATCAGAAAATTTAATTTTAACATCAGTGTGAACATACAGAAAAAAAAAAAAAAAAAAAACAAAACCTTATTGACACTAATTTTAAATCATTGTAACTTTGCTTTCCATACACTAAGTACTTCTTCAAATACCACAGCAAAAACTATAGTCTGAGATAGTTCATACATGATTAAAGGCAAGTTAACAGTCAGTAAAAAAAAAAAAAGAAATACACAATTTACAAGCATAGATAAAATAAACAGTAGTATTCAGGTACATAAATGTAATAATTAAGTGTAAAATAACACTGCATAGTTTTCACTGTATGAATTACATTTAGATTAATCTTTGTTAATAGCTGTTTTGTTGTTTGATTAACATTAGTGACATATTCAGCAGCAGGTATTTATAGGCTACTGTCCCTTTAAATCTGACTGTACGGCTCCAGTATAATGATACACATCCAATTTCTTTCTCAGCTGTTTACATTCATTTAAAACATAACTGACTGTGTTTATGAGAATGATCATCGAGACGGGTACTATTGACATAATTCTGTGTGCACGTGTCTGTTCAAACATAAGGAGGAGATGCGAAAGACGAATTAACTTGGTGTTCGTGCACCGTCTGAAACTTGTCTCTGTATGTGTGCACACTTTGCACGTGTGCAGCAGAACTGAAGATACGCTGTGCAAGATGTGGCTTGTGCGCTTGTTTCAGGTGGGAGTCAGACAGCAAGATGAGATGGCAAAGAGTTGTTTTCTGCAACTTATTACACTTAATAACTCTTTTTAACGTCAAGCAATTATCTGCTATATGTGTCAAACTAAAACTTTGACGTTTTGCAACGTTTTGATTTAAGTAGATTATTATTAAAATGATTCAGATATCGCAAGCCCTTGCAATATGCATATTGCGATATTTACATTTGCGATATTTCAATAATTTCGATATATCCTGCAACCCTAATGTAGAGTTTAAAATGCATTTTCTACACTGCCAAGCACAACACAAGTAGCACATGGCCCAACCAAACTCTAATTGCCTAAGTGTATGGTCTCAACCCTTAGTGCAACAGGGAATTTTATCACATTATGCATCTTCTCATTCCTCTGTGTGAGATTGGTCTGCGCTGCAGCTCATTCACAATGAAATAAACCGGTATATGTGGGTGCACATGTGTAAACGCACACTGACTGCAGTCTGCTATGAAAACCTGGGACGCTGCCTGAAGATTTATATGAAAAGAAAATGGCCTAAATAGTCCAATAAAGCACCAGACAGGCTCTCTATAGTTTGTCCAAGTGTATGTGTGTTTGTGTGTGCGTGAGAAGCAGAGAAAAGTGCATTTCTAGGGGCACACAATGAGGTCCTCCATCACCTTTTCCCAATGACAGTCGGCCCACATACAATACACAGCAGACGCAGACATAGTCCATATCTCCTCTCTATACATTTAATATCACTGCACTCAGCAGAAAAAGAAGAAGAAGAAGAAAAAAAAAGCCCCCAGCCCTTCAGTTCATATAGATTCAACCTGTTCAATATTTATCCTTAAGGCATCATCTCCCAAAAGAGCATTGATTGTAACTAAACTCCTAAAACATCTCGGCCTGACATCAGCAAACCAAAAATATTTGCATGTCAACGATGACTATTCTTGTTTCAGCCTTGGCCTCTACAGCCATTATTCCTATTATTCCTAAACTGTATACTACTACTACTACTACTACTAATAATAATAATAATAATTACAGTAACAATAATAAATGTGGACAAACATATATTCGTCTAAAATAAATAACTATAAATAATAATAATTATAATAATTATAATTATAATTATAATAATAATAATTCTTATTATTAGTAGTAATAATAATAATAAATATTACAGTACATTACAATAATTATTATTATGTTGTTAATAAACAAACAAACTAAATAAATCCAAAAACTTTCAACAGTCTGTCTGCTACCATACAGCCCATCATATAGCATAATACATTATTTTTGGCACTGTTACACATCAAAGTTAAATCTCTACTTTTTTCAAAAGAAAAACAATTTGATACCCATATCTCATGTCAGGAACCTGCTCCTCTCTCATGCTGACATTGTCAGTCAGCTGAATGAATCAGATATGCCTAGCACACCAGCCAGTGTTAATACATGGCTATACTGAACAGGCCTTGTTTGAGAGGCGGCTTGAGATGAGCTTTGGTCCCTGTGTGGCTCATGTAAAATGGTAGATTCGTCACGGCGGGACAAAGCGGGTGAGTCGGATAGGGATGGCACGACGTGACATGAAAGCATCAAAGGAAGACTGTGTGACAAAGGCTGCTGTTTCTGACGAAGTAGGCTGGAAAATATCATTGTCAATCACTCCGACTGACAGATGAGGAGCTCTACTAAAGCAATATAACCTGTCCCTCAGATCTTCCAGCTGTAATTGATCGTGTGAATATTTGCTGTCTCACTTTATCTTACAGTGCTCACTGTACTCTGTATTTATTTACATAAATAAATATAGAGTAACACTCAAAACTGCATGCATTCACTGTATAAATATTTACAATGCCCTGGGGCAAATCCTTTTTGCATTTTATTATACAACTCACTGGAATCCTTGAATCTGATTAGCCAATCACATCATTCAGTGTTCCAAATTATTGTAAAATAACCACTAAACTGTCTGTTTATGTATATTCATGTACCTGTTGTCACTGCCAACCAATCTCTTTCAATGTGCTGGTTTCATGTCTCTCATAACACTCTCTGCTTCCATAATAAAATCATTTCAACTTGAATAAGTATTTCCATCACCGTTTATTTATTTATTTCCCCCATAAAAAGTACGACCATAATCACAAAATAAGGGTGATATAACACTCCTCCACTTCCTGCCCAGTTCTTTATTACCCTGTCAGGGTTTATTCTGACTGTACATTATGTTGCAGGAAAGTTGCTTATAAGTACACATTGCTGTTATTTCTAAAATAAATGACAAGTACTGTCCTTAAAAAAAAAAAAAAAAAAGAACGGTTATGCATCATCTTTTGTATTTGTTGCATCTGCACAAAAATCATCGCTAGCAGATTTTCCAGTAAAGATGTGCTTGGCGATATGATACGATGAAAGATTCAAAAAACCAGGTCACATTGAACAAACTATCAGATTTATTATAGCAATTTTCTGTAATGTTGTTTGAATTAAGGTGCGCAGGGACCTACATTTGCTGATGTCTGCATTAAGTAAGAGTAAGTCATTGAGTCTGAGAAAGAAAGAGAAGAAAGCAAAGAATAGAGTTAAATGAGAATGGAAGAGCAAAGTGGAACGGGATCAGTAAATTACCTCATGGGAAATGGTGATAATATTTTCTCTGGGGACTCAACCTCCTATAAATTACACTTTGCATTTAATAAGCCTTTACCATGAAATTGCTAACTTATATGCATTTACCTAATTAATCAGAGATGGCAATGCAGCGGCAAACTGACTTTACTCTGTATTTTACCGTGGTAAAAAAAAAAAAAAAAAAATGGTCCATTCTAATTAGGAGAGATGATCTAGTTTTCTTTAATGAGAATTGATGGATATTCTCCTGCTTTGTGAAACCCTTTCTCTTTTGTTCTACCCTCCTCCTCTGCGAACCCAACTGCAAATCAGCCACTTCTATAAAAACTGCAAATGAGTCTGTGTGTTTGATTAATGGGCTTAATTTTCAGAGGATCTGACTCTGCTACGATAGTCCACTTCACCTCTAAAGCTTTCTGATGATTAGATTTAGACTGTGTCAAAAAGTCAAACAGCTTAGAGACAAGTGTCCCTGAACCCCTCCCTCTACTGCCGTCACCTCCCTGACGCACTCGCTAACCATTAACACAAACTTTATTCCCATATCGTACATCCATGTTAAAGACTTTTGCCTTGGAAGATAAATGTAAAAAAAAAAAAAAAAAAAAAGTTCTATTTTGCTAGCTTCTCACATGTATATTTTGGATTGTGTGACTTTATATGCATAGCTACTGGCAGAGATGCTGTTTGTACCATATTGACAGGAAGTGTGAAAGGGGGGTGGGGGGTAGGGGGGGGGGATTGGGATCGGGAAGGGTCCGAGAGCCGGGACTTGAACTCGGGACGGCCAAAGCACAGTTCCGTTATATGTCAGTGTGCTGTACACAAGGCTATTGGCACCAACAAAAATGTCTCTTTTTGATGTCATGAAGTTGCAATTTTACTCTGCTCAGGGACCAGCAGCGTTTTATCTTATCATTAGTTAAGTCTGCATTTACACAGAGGAGCTGTTTTTGGAACAGCACGAAAGAGCACAAGAACACTTCACTGGCACATCTAAAAATGAACTCCACTCAGCATAAAAGCCAACATCACTTCAGTCTGGTCCAAGAAACACAGCAGAATTTGGCAGCCTTGTAAAAGTTTAATCGAGTAATCCCATAACCCAATGGGTCAGTCCTTGTTATCTCTTCACACAAAGATGGCCACTGCATTGTTGAGTAAATCTTGTCTCTAATACTCTTACACAGTGACTTCTGATAGAAATCCTGTTAATATTACATGTGAACCCGGGCTTTGATGATGTAGGACAAGCTAAAACTAGGGCTTTCCCCAAGAGAAACCCAATGTTGCCTCAAGGGAGACTGCCTGCACTGTTTTCTCTCTTCTATGCTTTGGAGACAGATGACATTGCTGCCAGGAAATGGTTTTGTTCTCTGCATTGTTTTTTTTTTTTTTTTTTTTTGGTAACTGTCACACAGTGCCTACTGCATCAGAGGGAGGAGACGAGGAGAGTCCAAAATAATTACATACTTTATTTGCACAAAGGAAACCACACGTAGGACACGGGGATTGACAATAATTCAATACCGGACAAGTACATATGGAAACACACACGGCTTAAATAATGAGGGAGCTAATGGGATCACACCTGGGATCAATAGAACTAAACAGGGAACACTTGGAAACACCTTAAATAATCAGGAAAGGAACAGGAAGGAAAGTAAACATGGGCATAAACTAAACAAAACACAGGACATGTATATATATATATATATATATATATATATATGTATTATATGTATATTAATTAATCATTTTTAGGTTGTTCTAAATGTGTTTCAAAGATATATATATATATATATATATATATATATATATATATATATATATATGATATATATATATATATATATAGTATATATATATAAATTTTATAACCCCAGTTTTGCAAACTTTAAGAAAGACCTTTTAATGCTTTTTAGAAATAGGAAATAGAAATAGCTTTAGCTTTAAAAGTGAAGCTAGGCAATGATGTCATATCCTCATGTTTTCTGTGAGACGACTCTCAGATATCTTTGGACACTTGAAAGCGACAGCGAATCCTAGCCCGGCTGATTGCCATTCAGATCCAGACCCTGAAGAACCATCTGTAGACGTACATTTAGAATTCAACTCATGACCTTATGATCATGTTCCATCAGCAGAAGCAGATAAAAGTTTGGAAAAAATTATACATGAAATAAAAAGTACCCACTCCAACCTACTCTGCCTGCTCGCATCATCAGATCACGTACGCTGCAAGAATAAGGTAAATGCTTCAAAGTTCACAATCCAAGGGCCCGAATGGAGACGCAGATGTGTGCTCAGAAGCGCAGTGATCTCTTGTTTAACAGTGCTGTTAGCCACATGCCCTAATAATGGTAAATTGTCATTTCATTAGCTCTAATTACTAAAAACCGTAAAGAGCAACGGGGTAGACACACTGTAACTAATTTTCCAAGCGCACTGTAGGTAATTCTTCAGGAAGATTGTTCAAAGGCTCTCCTGATGTCATCGTACGAACGGCAGAAAGTGAATCTCAGTAAAATGATTTGCAACACCTCCTATTGAGATACCTGAAAGCCTTTCCAAATGGCATGGAGACAAAAAAATTCTAATGTGTCCAAGATTTGGATGGCTACCGTGGAGAGGAAAAATAGAGAACAAATTGTGAGCTTTATGGGATTATATAGCTGGCGATGATGTGGCATAACTGCTATCATGCAGTGTCAGAAATATTATGGAAAGCTGCCAGCAGGAAATGGACTTGTGTGTATGTGTTACAAATAGCGATATTCTACGTTGTTGTGAATTGTAAATGCAGTACCAACACATACCTACTTCTTACAGCCTGCATGATGCCAACAACCCGATAAAAAGAGTGGAGATCGCTCTGGTATTCGCTGCTCTTTGGCAAACCATTAACCTTTTGTTTGGTAGAGAGCAGTGCATTAATTTGTGCTCATGAAATGATTCTAACAATCAATATCAGCCGAAGGAAATACCATGATCGCAATTGGCAGGCAATGTTCACTGTGGCAATCTATAAAACTGACTGACCCAGCTCGACTTTGGAAAAGTCTAATATCAACATTATAGGAAGCAGGCTGTGTAACGGCCTAATTCAGTTTAATTAATCATTTTTAGGTTGTTCTAAATGTGTTTCAAAGACAAGAAGATCAATGCCATGATTGTGACAATGTCACACTCAGTACGTTCAGGCTACATATGTAAGAAATAATCTCTCAATTGGTAATTGTAAAAACTGATCTCAGAGGAGAATTCCTCTATTAATTAACAATAATTTTTGATCATTAGATTACAGTGTACAATTAAGGGATAGGTACAAGAGTGCAACGGATTGCTGTTGTGTTGAAAATCAGACTGTGACTTGGCACTAATGTTCATTTTATTTTATTCTATGTTTCCTAAATGCATCATAATGCATAATCTTATGGTGAATAATTTGTCCATGCATATATATGCATCTCTCTCTCTCTCTCTCTATGACTATTTCTTTTTAATCAGAATGTCATTACTAATAAATACATCAAATTAAACAAATACAGGTTACAGATGACTTTCTTAGATTTAATCATTATTATTATTATTATTATTATTATTATTATTATTATTATTATTATTATTATTATTATTAATAGGGGTTAGAAAGGGTCCCAGAAACGGATGCATCACTCCCTTTAAAATTAACTTTATGTTATAATGAGTGTCTCTTCACCTTTTTACAGAACACTGAACAAAGTGAAAAGAGCCTAGTCAGAGTAACAAGAGGAAGAATAATGAGGTCTTGTCTTTTTTCGATACTGGATTGAAGTGTTGAGGTGACACAGCATATGGAGCTATACAGATGTAGGGGGTAGCAGGTGGAGCAGAGAGAGGCAGAGAAATGTGCAAAGAGGATCCTGTAGGAGGAAATAGAGATAGCCTTTCATTTGGGACCAATAGCACAGGGGAGATGGAGCATCATGCAGCAGACACTTGAGAATCGTGCATCTGTAAGGTAATAAATTCCACGCGTATTAGCATCCAGTTTCACCCACAGTCTATATCTCTCGCACAGGCACACAGAATCAGGACTCTAGGTACAAGCAGTCTCTTTATGGCTATGGGAAAACATTGTGAATGAAGAACTGATTGTTGGGCTTAAAGAGCACACAGGTTCTGCTGTAGATGGGTACAGACTGCTTTCATGCTTTCTTTGTGATGCGCATAACAAATCTTACTTAGATTATAGCTAATGTCTAGAGAGGGATGTATGTGCCTCAGAAAGCTGTTTGAATCTGCATATACTGTCATGAAAGGTAAGGTTTAGATCACTGTCCTTCAATTTCCAGCTAATTTCACAACATAATGTCTAATTAATGACTGGGTTTAATAGCAGTCCTGAAAAAAAAAGCCAATTTATATTTAAAGGGAGCATAACTTACACAGTTTCACCCAATCTCATGTTAATCTTGAGTACCTTAATATCTCCAAAAAATCTTTAGTTTTATTATATTTATAAAAGAAAGATACAGCTTTACGATTCTCTCCAGAAAAAGCCGAGCTCCTGGAGGCGTGCCGTGGGCAGAGCTAAAGAGTGACGATCACTTGAGCACCGAATGCCAACAAAAAAGACATTTGATGCCGTTTCACTTACTGTCTGTAGTTCTGAATCATGACCAGGATCATTTATCGCTGGGACCGCTCCATCTTTCAGTATAAAACAATGTGCAAATCCAGCGTCAAACTGGGACTTGTTTATAAAACATTCGTCAACAAACACACTTGTGAAACTCCGTTGCTGCCCCGGAAAAACAAACTGTATCCCAATGTTTACATAACTCTGGGTTCTTTAGGAAGCTGAACAAAGTTATATTTTATTTTTAACTTAAAATAAATTTTTTTTTTGTTTTTATTCATTATTAATTAGCAAGTCCTGTGCATCGCTGCCGCTGGATGAAGCTTGTTGACGGTCCCGATCTGCTCTCACTCTGGTCGATGCGTGCACAGGTGCGTTTTTCCAGGAGAAATGTCCATATAAGCAGTTCCACCCTCGTCTACATCATGAAGAGCCACGATCAAAAAAATAAAAAACAAAAAAAACTCTCCGACCTTGTACGAAGCCAGAGGTAAGATTTTTGTCATATGTCCAAATTGTTTTTTGAAACTTTGTCCAACTCTTTAAAGACCATTGGTTTTAATCAATCAGTTCATACACATTTTGTGTAGAAGTATGACTATTGAATCCACAGTTCCTGGATTCCAGCCATGGACAAACATCCACATCTTCTGCTTTCAAAAGCCATGTGTTGTTCCTAGTGCTACAAATTCGAAAATTGCACTGGAAACCAAAGCAAAAAGTTGTGGCACACCTTAAACTGACAAGGTGTATTCAAGAAGAGCAAACATACATTTTACAGAGAACTTCTGGTATTTGACAACCATCAAATAACAACTTCTCTCACAAAGCCTGCACAAAGAGTATATTAAATTTATTCAAGCATGTACTGTATATATTTTACATGCTACACTGCCGATTAGTCTCCATTCACCCCTGACAAGTGCTCATCAACGGGACAATCAGAAGGAACTGTCAAATCGCACACTTAATCAGAGGTGGGTGGATGCTGATGAAAACCCTATAATACAGAACAAAAACTCCCCATTGTTTCCGCACACTGACATCTGCAGCATGAGATGTCCTCCTCTGTCCTCTCCTCGACTGGCTAACAACCCACAGGGGAACGGCCAGCTAAGCGGCATTTACAGTGTTTTCAATTGGATATGATAAGCTAATTCCACAGGCTGGCATTCTGATTCCCTCTAATGTTATTTTTTTTTTCTTTCTTTTTAACATGGCCAGCCTGGCCCTGAGCAGTAAAAGTTGAAATTGGACAGCTTTAGATTGTCCGATTGCACAAGATATTCAATTACCGGAGATTAACCCGTGCAAACAAGTGCATCTGGCGCCATCTCTGATCTCACTAAAGTCTGTCTAAGGCAAGAGACCACGGACAGAGGAACTGCCATATGGAGAGAAAAAATAATTATAGCAACTTCCTTCTCGCTCAGAAAAATGACTTCCCAAGATAATTTGTCCCACAGCAGGTACTTTACTTATTTTAGTGATAAATGTTTCACCTCAACTACTGACACTAGAAGAACTTTTTAAGCTGGGATGGATGGCTTGTGATGTCATGATAGAGTGATGCCTTGTCTTATGAATATTAATTAAATTAACACTACTGGTATGCCCTGCATAAATAAATAAATAACACACATATCCTAACTCACATCTTACATATATATTGATCTAGAGATTGCATTTATGGCATTTTCTCTTTTCAGAGGTGTCAGTATATAACATTAATCATTTACTATCAATTCACAAACAAAAAATATATGGTGCAACATTACTTGAACAGATGTAAAGGCAATATCGCTTACAGTAGTTGTTTTTTACGTAAATAAAAGTTCAATTTCCTTATATTTGTATATATGTTTTTCAACAATCCAAAAAAATGCAAAAACTACATTTTCACATATTATTAGAAAACAATATTATTACACCTTCTAGAATGCACAGACTATGATAATATTATTTATTTATCTACAAAACATTGTTAGTATGCACAGTATTATAAGACAATGCTCTCATTAACTTTCATTCATTTCAACCCTCTATATTAAATGTTTGAAAAGCTCAAACACTCATTATTGTGGATTCATTATTAAGAAGATTTATGATAGGGAGCAGTATACCAAGAAAATACATTTACAACTGAAATGGACCATTGTTTGACAAATGTAGTTTTTGCTGACCAGTTGTAGAATCATCAGAAATATCAGTCAGTCAGCATATGCAACGTTAATTTATCAGCTGTGGATTAGATGAGCCCCATCAATCCTGGTATTGACACTTTAAACACAGCATTGGCCTGCTATAACACTATGGCTCTAACTGATTCTTGCTATAAAGTGGCTCATAAAATGGCTCCTTGTAACTCTAACCACAAATTATCCAATGATCCAATAAAGCTATTGATTCGCTCCTGCCTGTCCATGTCTTAATCACCTTTAGACATACATTAGCAAAAGCAAAATCAGTCATGACTGGGCAATTTGCTTAGTTAAGACAGTGCTGTCCATCGTCATACAATAATGTCACATTCTGCATTTGTAAAGAGTAGTTGGATTTTTAAAAAAAATATTTGAGCAATAATTGTTGAACATGGAGTAATATAAAAGTCCTTCAGAAATCACTGAACTGGTTTGGTGCTCAAGAAACATCATTATCAGCATTGAAAGTGGCAGTACTGTACTGTAAGTACTGTAAGAAATTAAATAAAAGAAATTAACACTTATTTTAGCAATAATTCATTAAACTGATAAAAAGTTACAAGAAAAAGCTGTTAATTTTCACCAGCTATTTCTATCTTTTGCTGTAGTGTGTCAGTTTACATTTCCAAACGTTAATTTTGCATTAACTGTAATAATCCAGGAGTCTGACAACAGCCAGTGCTGCACACAGAGATCTGATCTCACCATCATCCAGTCTGTCTGAAATGATATGAAGAAACAGAACAAACTGAGACAGACTAAATCCAGAAGAACTGTGGCAATGTCTCCAAGACGCTTCAAGAAACCTACCTGCAAAGCTACAGTACTGTACAGCACTTGTGTAAAAATACTGTAAAATGAGGATGCTGTCAAAAATAATGTAATAAATAGATTTTCTTTATCGATTAACTTCTATTAACTAAATCAAATCAACATTTGGTGTGACCATCCTTTAAGTTTAAAACAGCTTTTGCCCTCGGTGCACTTGTGCATAGTTTTTCAAGTAGCTTTGCAGGTAGGTTTCTTGAAGCATCTTGGAGAGTTAGCACTTTTTATTATTCAACATATTTTAAATAAATAATAGAAAAATAAAAAAAATATAAAAAATAACTTTTGTAAGTTGATAGGGGACACTGGCCAGCCTTGCAGTACAGGTGTACAACACCATGATGCAGCAGTATGTTATGACAAATGGTGCGTGCAGAGGGAGAAATCAAAAAGTAATGCGTACCAGGGAGAAGGTGAGGGAGGGAGAGGCTGATCTATCTGTCCAGAGCTCCTCCCAAATGTGGAGGCGCCTCTGCGTTAGATTTCCTCAGAGGCCAATAACTCTGCTTGAAAAGGGATTACGCCAGTCCAAAGGTCTGGGTCACCACAAATAGACTTGTTCCAATAGCCATCTATCGTGTTCGGCACACCATTTAATGCAGCATGATCCTCCTTTCCTGCAGAATAATATTTACTGCCTGCAGCAATGCGCTTGGAATCATGAAGGCCCGAAGGCCGATTCAATATTGGTTACATTTAGGTCGATATTGATTCTGCATAATCATTAAAGAAGGCAGCCTTTCACCCTTCATCTCATCGGGAAGGTCGGTGCTTTAAATTCAAGTCTATGCGACTTCATGAACTGGAGTGGCACTTAAAGTCACACTCTACAAGAGATATGGGCATTGTTTGCCCTGAATATAAAGGAAGGAGAGCTGCTCCAGATTAGGGTGACCTGAAAAGACCAGAGCTATGTTGGTATGTTGACTCGCAATACACAAGACAATGGCCTTTCGTTTACTGAAACAAAACTTCTCTGAAAAATGCAGCTGATTTGAATATTTGGACACTGGGTAAACAGATGCATGAATTCAGAAAGTTCAGGCAGGAGGAGTTGGGACTTTATTCAAAGTCCTTAAGCACTTAAGGGCAAGAAAGCCAAACAACCATTTTATTTTTCTTTCTCAACGAAAAACATAACATACTCCAAACTTTCACACACCTATAGAAACTCAACAATAATCAATAAACCTCAATAACTGACCCTACAGTATCGATGTCCATATTGTATTACAGTAAATACAGTGAATTTCCATTAACAGTTGGATCTTTTTTTTTCTCTCTACACTGAGATGCTACTAGGAAGTTCTCTAATCTATCCAGCTAGCAATGAATTAAAACTGCTATGTTTTACATTAATCGAATTTCAATTAATTTGTTTTAATTAAATGAATATGAATTAAGTATGCAAAGGATTATCTAAGTCATTAAAGCACTAATTGGAACAAAGCACTTACTGTATATTATAATGCTCGATGTCTGAACAATCATGACTCTAAGAAATTACACCGCACATTTGAATCGATGCAGGGTTTTGCAAGTTAACACTGCCTCTTGGTACCTCCAATAAATAACTACATTTCAGATATAGTTGCAAGAATTCAGTTCTAAAGCTCAGTTTTTGTTTTTGCTTTTCTTCAGAAGGAACATAAAATGCTAAGAATTCTCCGCAGAGAGGTGGGGATCAAAACAAGACAATAGTAATGAAGTATTCACATAGTAATGAAAAATGCAAACACATAATTAAGAATTAAAAGCAGGCACAAAGAAAAGGCAAAGCAGGGTATAAAATGAGTGATCCATAAAAGATAATATTCAAATGTATGCAAACAAAAGCTTTACAGGAGGA
Organism: Cyprinus carpio; assembly: GCF_018340385.1. Classification (NCBI taxonomy): domain Eukaryota; kingdom Metazoa; phylum Chordata; class Actinopteri; order Cypriniformes; family Cyprinidae; genus Cyprinus; species Cyprinus carpio. The sequence continues at coordinate 28,643,051 of NC_056597.1, forward strand.
TAAAATGTTATCATGGGAGGGAATACAAACAGATTAAAGATAAAACAAGGGATGTTGAGATGTCAAACTAATGAGGAAAAGCACAACTGCGTGTGGTGTCGTCCTCAGGGAATGACATCGGGGAGTTTTGTTCCCGAGACCTGAGAGCAGAGACCTTTTGAAGCCCAGGCTGAAAGCTTTCTTTAGGATAGCATCCCTAGTGAGCCAGCTAGCTGAAAAAGTAGGTTACTGCAAACAGATGCAGGTCAGGACTGCTCAGCAGGTATTCATTTTTTTTCTCTCTGTATTATGAAGACAATAAAGAGACTTCTGTGACTGTACACAGTGCTCAAAGCTCTGAGGGAGGTGTGATGTAACTTGCTAATCATTTAGCAGCCACTTTTTTTTTTCTCACAAAAGCAACTTACAGAACATTTGCAGATCACCTGGAGGTTTAATATCTTGCTCAAGAGCTTCATAAGACGCTGGTAACTGACCAATTTGGTTACCAAAAAATAGTCTACAGAACATCTATTAAAAACTGCATTCACTGAACAATATGGGATGCAGAAACAACATGTACCATCCTCAGAAGTAGTAAAAGGACAGGCTAGCGATTGACTGAATACGAACATGAGTTTACTGAAAAACAAAGATGAGCAGAATAAGAAAACAAGTTTGTTGTGCAAACTTTGGAGAAAAGCCTCAAGGATGTAGAAAAGCATGTCTATGTTTTGATAAGCACAGTGAAGGAACTGTTAATAAGCACAAGAGAATAATGAGAAGGCCATCAATAAAAGAATGTGTAAAAGTCAGTTTGCAGCGGTGGGTATAGCTAATTGATGATACATACTGTAAATCCTTTCTGTGATTAGGGGCAGGTGAGGAACACACTTTTATTACAATCCGTTGTCTGCCAGCCATTCAGAAGTTGGCCTTAATCATTGATTTGAGACACACTTTTTTTTTTATAACGTCTATAGTACTCATATAATGGCGACATTCTCAAATCTATTAAGTAGATTCTGACAGTCTTGGCAAGGTGTTATTCACATGTTATCATGTGTGTGTGTATTAATATAACTATATTATAATTATATTAATAAACAAACAAATAAGGTGGACAAAAGTACAGTCATAGTAATTCTAAATGTATTAAACTATTTAATTGATGTATTATCTATATAACTCCGCTATTAATTAAATATTCAATACCCTAAACCTACTAAATTAGAAAAAAATATATATATATAATTTAGACATTATTTAGATACAAATATTCTAGAAACAACTTCTTTTGACATCATTGACTTATCAATTTAAAGTGCTATCTAGAGCACAAGGGAGATTTTCAGCGAATAATGAAATTAATTTCAGTTTGATCCTTAAATAAAGCTATGATATGGCTTCACAAATACGTTAATTTAATGTACAGTATTTGTTAAATAATTTGTAAAGGGTTAAATTAACATATGGCACAAGAGTGATGTTTTAGTGGCGCAGGATAAAGTTGTGACCTAATGGTTAGAGAGTCAGACTTGTAACCCAGATGTCATGGGTTTGAGTCTCTGTACCAGCAGGGATGGTAGGGGGAGGGAGTGAATGACCAGCTCTCTTTTACCCCCAGTACCAAGACTGAGGTGAGACCCTTGAGCAAGGCACAGAACCACAGCAAAAATGGCTGTCCACTGCTCCAGGTGTGTGTGTTTGTTCACTATTTACTGCTGTGTGTGTGCACTTGCATGGGTGGCCATTGTATTTGGCCATATATGTCATGTGATGTCCTTTTCTTCCTTATAGTGACATTTCCTTATGAGAGTGTTTTAAGTATTTGAGAAAAAAAAAAAGATATAGAATCAGCATAAATGGCTAATGCAAGCATTAGCTGGTCTTCTTGCTTAGGTTTCTATTTCTTAACTGCAGTAAGAGAGATGATTTTCGTTCCTCAAGCTGTGATGTCACAGGTGGTAAGATGAAGAGGGAGAGACTGGGACACGAGAAAGCAAAACCCTAGTCCCCTCGTTTTATTAACACAAGTCCATTCTCTAATGCAATCTCTGCTAATTAAGGTCACCATACCCACATCATAAATATTTCTTTACACCCACACACAAGGTCTGCTAGCTATGGCAGCACTGCCTGAGGCTTGGAAAGCTATCTCTTTCTTTCTCTCATTCTTTTTCATGCTACTTCTATTTCAAGGCCAAAAAATAATACATCTGTTAATTAGCAGGGTCTTTTATTCCCATTTCTTTTTCAGTTCGTATCAGGGAGGAAACTATTTTCAAGATGTTCAGACGCTCACGTTGACCACTAAATGACAGTGTTTCCTTCTTGAACATAGATACCTATGTGATAAAAATATCATGTAACTTAGCAACTGTTTACTGATAATGTGCCACAGTCATATAAAATTATTGATTATGACCTATGACCTTTAGGGGCTTTGAGACTAACCTGAAGGGGTTCTGGTGAGTGGCAGCTTTGACATTTCACTTGATTTCCTTCAAAAGGGTAAATTCACCATTATATTTGCAGATTTTGTTTTAAATTGCTTTTAAGTAAAAGGGTCAGTGTTTGAAAGCTGTGTATGTGAACCTGAAAAAGCCCTAGCACAGTTCTAGAAAAAATAAATAAATGAAAAAAAAAAAATTTTAATTTACTGAGGCTGTGATCTATGGATCATTCTTTTATTTTATTTTTATTTATTTATTTTTTTCCACTTATACATTTAACGAGTGCTTACAAAAATCACTATGAAATCTAAATTTGGCAATCTACTTTTCTTATTGTATCTAGTAAATGTTTGTTTAAAGTTTGTCTTTGTAATCTTTAATCAAAAAGATTCTGGCACATACTCTAAATCTATGTGTAATCAGCTCCCGATGGATAAAAATCAATGCCCTAATATTTGGTATTCCATTTTAAAACATCAGATTATAAAACAAGATTCAAACAGTGTTCCATGTTGACCTCAAGTATACCAAACAGAACTCCACACTCCTGATCCATCCACACCAAACTAACAACACTGGCTGAAACTAACAGCAATGTTGAAAGCACCACAGAATCATAGTCCTTACATTTTTCCCTCACAAATGGCCTACAAATAGCTCATTCAAGTTGACCATTTACTCAAATAACCAAGCATTAATTCACCTCCAAACCTGTATGAACTCTTTCTTTTGTGGAGCACAGAATATATTTTGGAGAATGTTTACATTTTTTTTTTTTTTTTTTTTTTTTTGTCCATTTACTAAAATCCATTGTGCAACATTGGAGCCCATTACTTTTAATTTTCAAAACATTATTTTGTGTTTCACAGAAAGAAAAACATGTAGGTTTAAAACAACATAATGGATGAACTCTCCCTTTAAGCCATCTCTGCACATTAAACCTGGGTATGAGGAAGCATTCTAACATTAAAAAATGACATGCTTCACCTTCAAAGCCAAACACATTTTTATTAACCTTTTCTATGGCTAGCAAACCCAAGCAGATCTGCTAAAAGCAACCAGTGTAGGGGATTTTCTAAAGTCAGCAGAAGCAGTAAATGCATGTAAATATGAGTGAAATAATATGAGATTTTCCAGAGGAAGAGATGCACAGGTCATTGAGTCACAGTGCATGAAACAACAAACTTTACATCACTACACTGCTTTCCCCATTGACAGTTGACATATGTGTGTGGGATGATGCATTTGTGTTTTTGTACACCAAATTATGTGTGCTCTTGTGTGTGTGTGTGTGTGTGTGTGTGTGTGTGTGTGTGTGTGTGTGTGTGTGTGTGTGTGTGTGACAGAGAGAGACTGAAAGAGAGTTAGACAATAAACGTGTGTCAACAGGTTCACATTAATAACCCACATCTCAGCTGTGCTACAATTCTTTAAACAATTTAATAACCTTTTAAATTGCCAGTTCTTTTATAATGCAATGCATAACAGGAATGTAGAACAAAAGACACTAGAACCAGACGCTCTTGCGGTCGTTCATAGTCTACAAAGTGAATATGAGAAAGTATTGAAATTATTAACATTAACCATTAAGTGAATGTCAGAATGGCTCTCTGAAGAGATGACACTTACCTCATACTCACATTTTCTAGCCAGTATTTCTTACAGGATGAAATCGTAACATTTCACCGGGATTATTGTTATACAAATAAAATATAATCTATATTCATTTTCATGTACCGATTCTGTTGCTATTGATTGCAAGAGAAAGAGAGAGAGCAAAAGAGAGGGAGCTGCAACGAGTGACTTCTGTTTCATCAGGCTCCTTGACCCCGGCAGGAAACAGTGACTATTGATCGGCTGGAGGAATGGACATGAGCTGCTTGGCTGTTCTTTATTCTGAGATCATACCAGTGAGGGAACATTTTATTTGATGAAGTCAGGGAACGGCACTCCCTTCAGGTCAACTCTGTGTGTGTGTTTCTAACCTACCTGCTTTAGGGACAAATTTGCTGAAAAATGTCCCGAGAATGTAGTTTTATCTGACAAAACTCATTTTGGGGATGATCTCAAAGGAAAAAGAGGTGGTGAATGTAGTTTTTTTTGGGATGATTTATTTTGGGGATGATTATATATATATCATACAAAGGTTTATGATCTGCAAGATTTTTTTTTTTTTTTGTATATTTAATGGATAAATTATATATATCATACAAAGGTTTATTCATTACTTTTTTTAAAGAATATTTTTATTTATCAAGGAAGTTTAATATTGTTGGATAAATTAAATTTTATATTTTTTTTTTTTTTATTTTTTTTTTTTTAATGTTGAGTATCACAGTTTCCACAAAAATACAAGCAAAACAAAAGTTTTCAGCTGTGATAAGCTGTATCAAAATGCATAAAAATGTATAATATATAATATAAAATAAAAATTAATTCAGATTTGGCGATCATAAGAAAGAAAGAAAGAGAGAGAGAGAGAGAGAGAGAGAGAGAGAAAGAGAAAGAAACTTACCAGTTCCAAATTTGAAAACAGTATATATACATATACATATATATTTGTTATGGAATACATTTGTAACAGCTACCTATTTAAAATACTTTGGTGGAGGTGGACGATGACGTATAACGAAAATCTTTGCTACCAAAACATGGTAATCCAGTCTGAAATTAGTTTTGTCAATATACCAGAATGTATAGAGTTGATACCATATACTGTCATCTAATTTGTCAGCTGTTTGACATGAATATTTCTTCAAGTGTATAT
>NC_056597.1:28653252-28698252 GCF_018340385.1 Cyprinus carpio
CCTCTGTTATCCGTAGCTTTTTGTAAAACTAGTTTAACGTGTAAAAAAAAAAAATTTGGTAAAAGAAAATTATGCTTTTGTTGCAAGAAACCTTGACTTAGTCAATAGCTGCAACAAAAGTGTAAAATATGAGTCCTGTTTTTGGCATGTAAGGAAGTTTAAGGCCACACTGGGCTATGGAACAGGCCATGAAACCAGAGCCAAGCATAAGGACGTCATCTTTTCAATCAATGTGCAGCACTCAGTGGAGGAGTTCTTAGCCACCTGAGCATGAAATTCAGAAAACAGAGCACACTCCGTAGGTAATGATCCTTCTCCCTGTGTGGCGATGATTTAATTGAAATGTTTTAATGAACCTTGGCGCTCTGTCTCTAATAACCTCTGGTAAAGGATGTGTGCTTGACTTCTTAATGGTTTGGGTGCAAAATGGGAAAATTAAATAGAAATATAGTGACCAAAATGTATCATTTTTTTTCTGCTTATACTGCTTTAAAACACTAGAGATGCACTACAGTGCACGAGTCACGTTGTGTCTAAAAAAATAACTACATAAAAAAAGAACAGTACTCTACTAGTATTTGAATATATACATAAATTGGGACTCAGTCTGACAGCATTTCATTTCCTCCACCCCTTCTTAAAATTCATTTTTCGGTTCTCACAGAGCTTGAGAGCAAGTGATCTGTCTCTGCTTTTTTATTAAGATTATTTAAGCCATAATTATTTTCCTTCGACTTCGACCATGGCATTTTAGGGTCAGTTCCGTTTGCATCTTATCATCATTATGCCAGTGAGATTAATTTCTGTTTACTGGGAAAATCTCATTTTCAGGTTGCAAACCTTTAAACCTTTATTTAATATATTGCATGTTACAAATGTGGCAACATGTTAAATCTAACATTGTATTCCCTCACTTGAAAAAGCTTGTTAAATGTTCCAATAGCATAGCTAGCATTGGTAAGACAACAAGTATAGCCCACAGTGAGGTCCCTCATGTCTAATGTCTTTTTCAAAGAAGGAACTGAAGTTATAGTCATGTAATCTCAGGACTAAATTGGAAAAAAAAGCTTGACGAATGGAGTGCTCCGCCAACTCCTCGCAGACTACAAAAACAGCAAGCCAAAAATTGGAAACACTGAGGAGAGGAAGTGTTTTGCTTTAAATTGCTCTGAGGGACTGAACAAATGGAAATCTTGTGATCCTACCTGTCATTTTCCCCTTTCTGTCTTTCTGCCTCTTTTCCCAATTTCTCCCTAATCCTTTGTTCTCTTCATCCATATGGCACAGAAGCGCCGTTAAAAAATCAGCATAGCAAACTCAATCAAGTCAAATTCAGACAGAAACAAAGACAAAATAAGGAAGAAATCATGCACTTAGCCAAGCCAAAAGATAAATCACTTAATGTTGCAAATAAGGGGGGTGGGGGGGGGGGGGTTAAGAGATGAGATTAGTTTGTGTTTGCTAATTTCGCTTACAACCATGATCGTGTATTTTTAAGGATTAACCACCTGCTACAATATGAAAAAACAAATGCCACTGAGAACGAAAGTCAAATCGGCAATGAAATTCAGAGGTATTCTGTAATTTACTAAGTCTAGAGCTCAGAACAAAGCTGACAGATGTTTGATTTCTTAATCTGAGAAAACAAAAGCAGTTCATTACGCTGTTGATTTATTTCCGCACTCTCCACCAATTATTACAATTCATTTATGAAAAACTTGGTATTATTCCTGTTTTACAACTGTAACATTTTGATTTTAACAATCATGGAAAACAAATGAATGTGGCAAAATACAATCATCGGTAGCTTCAACTTTGTCTGTCAGTCTTCTCTGCAGATACTGGCAGAAGCTTTGGGTCAAGGGCTCAACGTTTCTTACTGAAATGTCAAGGGCAATCACAGGATAAACATGCTCCTGTACCTAGTTACCAGAAATGGCAGCCAATACAAATCAGAATGAAGTAACAGCACTGATTTAGTATTAACAATGACATGTGGAGAGGATGGGGGTGGAGGGAAAGAAACAGAGTGAGTGGAGATGTGCTGTTTGATCTTCCTGTCATGTCTGTAAATGCGTCTGATAAAAAAAGGTCCCTCCCCTTCAATGATCACTGCAGAGGTCTTAGGGCAGAGTAGAGGAAGCCAGATAAATTATTTTCTTGCTCTGGAGAGATGGCATTTAGGTTAAAGCTGTAGCATTGATTTGAATGTTTTTGCTCCCAGCCAACCTGAAAGGTACATTCCTGCGTGCTGTCTCAGGAAGCCCCTTTGATGAATAATTATATAAAAGATATGATGAACCTAATGTGATTGTTTCTTGTCATTGCATGATTTTGGGACAGTATAATACTCAAATAAATCATTAAATTTGGCTATTTCATTATTTATTTATTTGTATGTAGTTGAAATTAAATATAGTAACACCACTAAACTTCAACAGACTGAAGAGCAAGCACAGACATGATTCAGCCATGAAAGCACAACACTTTATCCAAAACAATAATCGATGTTTGACATCAAAAGATGGTTTTAAGTTTCTACAGCTCATTGAAATTGTATATGCAAAACAAGTTACAATGTATCATAAGGTCTTAAACTCTAAAGGGAGTGCTGAATCTAAATAAAAAGCAGTTTCTTACATAACATATTCCACATAACAGAACTCACATAACAGATAGGTTCCATCTCTCACAGAGAATCACTTAACGCTGGAGTCAAAGCACACATCTATGAGCGGATGCTATGGACACTGTGGCAGTGTCACAACTGACAATTTCTTAAAATAAAAATAAGAATGCAGAGAAGACAGGCTGTGGGAAGGTGTTTCTAGACTGTTGATGAGAGCGGCAGAAGAGCCGGTGTGCACAATGTTTTATCAACTGCTTCTGTTATCATCCTCCACTATGACAGACTAAGGTACCACTGTACCCTGATTTCTGATTGTGAGGGCCTACTGAGGTCTTTATCAGCGAGTAGGAGTGCTGTACTTCCAGTCTGAGTCCTACTGCCTGCATTAATATATTGCCCACTGACTTCAGCCTCAATTGCGCTGCAATGCAGGGCTTTTTTATAAGGAAAAACGGGGAGTGGCGCCTCTCTGGGGCTCTCGCTTTCTGTGACTATCTTTGTGATATTGACTTCATTTGTGTCAGTATGAATCAGTTCAATCCGATTGCTGTACTGTGTTTGTATGTATAAACGGGGAGTGGCGCCTGTATAAAACATCAAAATTAAAAAAAAGTATTTCTATTTTTGTTTTTATGTTTGAGTTATGCAGTTTAAAAAAAAAAAAAAAAGTATTTTCAATATTGGTTTAACTATTTCTTCACAAAAGATTGTTTAATATTCCCTTGTGTAAAAGTTGTTCTGAGGTGTTTTTGCAGGGGGTCTGACAATTATTGTGTGAGGAAAGAAAAAAACAAAATGCAGTAACCAACAACACAACATTAAGCTAACTTCAGCTGAAGCTATAATGTTCAGTTAAATGGTTCATTGTCCTTCCCACATAAAAATAAAATTATATATTATATATTATAATGTGCATGTATCTGACTCTGTACATTAATGATTATTTTTAATGGATTTGCAATCTACGCATCATACAATAATATGTAGATTTGCCTGGTATTATGTGCATATTATTATAGACTGTGCAACGTTCAATTTTCCATTCGTCATCTCTATCCACCAAGGCCTGAGAAGAGTTATCATACAATGTACTATGCATGACTATAATTTCAAAAGCACTTGAATTTTGGGTTTTGGGATTTTTTGGACTAGTAACATTATTCTTACATGATGGCTTTTCATTCAGATTATGATTACTCCCATAGTAACACCATTAAAAAATTTGGAGTAGAGCATTTCTGTAGCTCAACGCCAAGGTCATGAGTTTGATTTCCAGGAAATGCGTAAACTGATAAATACCTTGAATGCAATGTTAATCACTTTGGATAAAAGTGTCTTCCAAGTGCATAAATGTAAATCAGATATTTTATTTAGCAAAGAAGCATTAAACTGACAGTTAGACATGCATAAAGTTACAAATACTACAGTTTCAAATAAACACTGTTCCGTTGAACATTAAATAGTCATAATATTTCACAATTTTACGGTATTTTTGATCAAGTTGATGCATATATAATACACTGATATATTACAAATCTTTCCAACCTGAAACTTTAGGAAGGTAGTGTAACATCTCGGTTATGTATGGTAACCCTCGTTCCCTGAAGAAGGGAACGGAGACGTCACGTCGGTGACCGACGAAATGGGATATCACCTCGATAGACCAATCTACCAATACAGCACCACTAGCAAGACTTGCTCCTCATCCTCCTGGACTTTGCACAGTGTGTGTGCGAGAAGGCTCACTGGGGGAAACAACTGGCAGTAAGAGGTCTCTGGAGAAGCAAACAGGTCTACCTGAGTGGCTCCGAAATGACTCCAAATCAGCTGGACCGTATGAGGATGGAGTCGCCTTTCTCCCGGGAGCATTGCTCGAGACAGCTTGTCGGCTGTACGGTTGAGCAGGCCGGGAATGTGAACAGCACGAAGTGACCTCAGAACCTTCCGACTCCAAAGGAGGAGGTGGCAGGCGAGTTCCGACATGCGATGGGAGCACAGACCACCTTGTCGGTCAATGTCACAATGGTCACTGTGTTGTCCATTCGGACCAGCACGTGCTTGCCTCGTAAGCGACCTTTGAGACGGTTCAAGTCAAGGCACACTGCTAACAACTGCCACTGCAGCTGCTGGCCCATCCAAACCCCTGAGACTGCATGCCCTTTGTACGTGGCCCCCCAGACGGTGGTGGAGGCATCCGTGTAAACCACAGCATGCCTGGAGATCTGCTCTAGGGGCACCCAAGAGTGAGGGTTTGGCAACAGGCCGGTGTAACTTGGACCCGGTGAGTGCCGCACTTCCACGTCCACCTCGGGACTTGGCCATAAAGTCAGTGCTGGAGCGGTCACATATGTAACAGGCCGAGCGGTGTAAGTGCCCCTGTGGCAGCCATATGCCCCAGGAGCCTCTGAAAAGTTTCAGTGGGACCGGTGTCCTGCCCTTGAACGTATTCAAGCAGACTAGCACCGACCGCACATGATCCTCTGTGAGGCGTCCTGTCTGTTCAACCGAATCCAACTCCATACCGAGAAAAGATATCCTCTGCTTTGGGGAGAGTTTGCTCTTTTCCCAGTTGACCCAAAGGCCCAACAGGCTGAGGTGCCAGAGCACCAAGTCCCTGTGCTTGCACAACTGATCCCGAGACTGTGCTAGTATCAGCCAATCATCTAGATAGTTTGTGATTTTAACACCCTGCTCTCTGAGGGGAACAAGAGCTGCCTCCGTGACTTTCGTGAAGACATGGGGAAACAGGGACAGCCTGAAGGGTAGGACCTTGTACTGATATGCCCGTCCTTCAGATGCAAACCGCAGAAAAGGTCGACACATGAAAGTACGCGTCCTTCAGGTCGATCGCTGCAAATCAATCTCAGGGATGGACACACCCAAAGATGCGTTTCTGCGTCAACATCTTGAACGGTAGCCGATGAAGGGCCCGGTTCAAAACTCGCATATCCAAGATTGGCCGTAAACCACCGCCTTTCTTGGGTACAATGAAGTAAGGGCTGTAAAACCCTGCCCTCATATCGGCTGGAGGCACCAGCTCTATCACGTCCTTCGCCAGTAGGACTGCGATCTCTGCCCGCAGAACAGGAGCATAGACCAATCTACCAATTGTAGTGAAGCGGATACCGCTGAACTTGGGGGGATGCCGGGTGAACTGAATCGCATATCATAGATGGTCCGCAGAAGCCAGCGAGACGGGCTGGGTAGCGCTGACCAGGTGCTTAGAAACCGTACAAGCGGGACCAGCGGAACAACAGCCGTACCCGCAGTGGGGCAGCGAGGTGGAACACAGGGACCCAACTCAGTCAGCTTGTGTGCAGCCCGGATTGTGGTGTGAGTGTGGGGTGTAGGGCTCACCTGGTTCCACGGGTTGGAAGAGGGTGCGTGATTAGGGCCTTTGTTGTGGGGTGTAGGTGGGTTGAAGGAGGAAGAGGGTGCGTCCGAACTCTCCGTGCCCTCCTGGGACCCAGAGATTTGCTCTTTTGTTGAGTATTTGCGTCTCCGTGAACCATGGCGGGGAAAAAAACACTGCCTACATGCCAAGGAAGCACTGGTGAAGGAGGAGGACTTGATTGCTGAGGACTACCCTCTGGAAAGCATAGCTGCCATTTCCGCAACTCTCAGGCTTTGCCCTCCCGGAGGGACCCACTGAGATAATCTGACAGCTCTGCTCTTTTGATGGAGTATCCGGTTGGGGGGCCCACTGGTACTTCTGGTACACTCTTTGAAGAGGGCCCAGTGCGTTCCGTGGGTGCTCAATGGGGGCAAGAAAAATGGTCCCTAGAGGGTTGTGGTTCCCTGGGGTTTGCAGGGAAATTGCTCTTTTGTGGAGTATTTGGGTACCGTCATCCGTGAGGCCAATGGCGGGTAAGAAACGAGACCCAGATGGAGGGGCAACGGGACTCCACACCCTTAAGGTAGCAGAGCCTGGTTTGCAGCTCCGAGATGGTCATCTTCCTGCAGTGGGAACATGACGCATCCACAAAGGCCACTTCAGTGTGCTTGATGCCCAGACATTTGAGGCAGCGATCGTGACCATCACCCGGTGCCAGGTAACTACCGCACCCACAAACGCACGGGTGATACGGCATCCTTATAAGGACGATCCGTCGTCTTTATAAAGACGCACCTGTGGAGCTCTTTTAGAGGAAATTCGCTCTTTAGAAAATGCTCTTTTAGTGTTGAGGCACACAGGGGAGATGGCCGCTTCCAACAAGACAGGGGGTAGTGCAGCCTGAAGTGTGCAATCCACTCGACACTGGAACGCCACTGAAGCACCGTCTCGCCAATACAGGAAGCTTCCCAGAGCTTGCCGAACTCGTAGTTCACAGCAGACACAGTTGAGCAGAACGATACTGTTGCTCGGCTCCGAAGCGAAAAGCTGGTATGCATTGCATCTGCTGCCTTCTTATACTCACGCTGTGATCAGCGGCAGCTGGATGCAATAATTTCATGCCAATGTGCACTGGCTCGTTTAGTTTACACTCTTAGTCGATTGGTCTATCGAAGTGATATCCTAATTCGTTGGTCACCGACGTGACGTCGAGAGTGACCAACTGAAAGGGAAATATTGTTAAGGGAATCTGAAACAGCCATTCAAAACATTTTTTACTGGAACTGCTTCTGAATAGAACAAAAAGACAAAGACCTTCAATGCCACTTTTGTAAGGGCTCAGTAGAAAAGTTGCAAGTCACTGCATCCTGTTATGCTCAATTTGTACACAGCACAGAAACTGAGCTTATTGCATACTTATGCTTATGTAGATGCTTATGTAGATGCCTGGGAATTGCACAGGATGACATGTAAAAATGTCAAAGCATGCATACTACAGTACATGCTGTGCATGAGCAATCCCCTTTAAGTTTTAAGAAATGGCTGCCATATACTGTACAGTAATAGCCTGACAGTTCAGAGTGCTGAGGGGAACCCGAACTCTCCAGACTGTAGACATCACTCAGAGCGATTGTTTAAAATTTAAACAATTTCGGCTTGCGAATTTCATAAGTGTGGGAAATGTACAACTGATTTAGAAGTGTTAAAACTGAGCTCTACTTTGAAAAAGCGATTTTAGTTTGAGAGCAGGCAAGATTTATGAGCTTTTCTCTGTGTCTGTCTCTAGGAGTATTTCTTAGATGTAGATTAAGAGTAGCTGTCAGCTAAACACTTCCAAAGAAGTCAAAGTGGCTGTGGTAACAAGATGCTGTAAGAACGGCAGTAAGATGCCAACACTTTCACAAGGTCACAAAACAAGTCATATGCCAGTAGCAATAATTACATCCACACAGAGTAAATATAAAAAATAGAAAAGGTTTGTGTATTTTCAGAATACAAATTATTTTGTCATCTTTTTATCGTATGAGCAATTTCATCAAAGCACACACACATTGCAGGAACTCAAAATTGTTTCTATTTGCAATTCACAAAATGGATCCCAAAACTGAAAGCGAGAGAGAGAGGGGGGGGGGGGGGGGGGGACATTGCAGTTAATCATATTTTTTTATATTTGTTGTTCACTTGAGGAGCATCCTGGAGTAAGCTTAAGCATATGTTCAGATAAGTGTTGTTCACTTGAGGAGCATCCTGGAGTAAGCTTCAAAATCAGATGGGACACATAGCTCAAAGTGGTGTAAAGGGATGTGTGTGTGGGGACTGCTAATTGCACAAGAACAGATATTTAAGAGTATTAGTTCAGTGCGGTACACTCCCACACCTACAGTATTATTCATCTGGTTTCTAAACAGCTGAAAAGCTGTACTTCTTCAGCTCTTTTCCTCTTTGTATTCTGCTTATGCTGTTATTCGTGTTTTTTTTTATTTTCATACAGTCCATAGTGTTCGGTGGCAGAGCATTATGGGAGCTCAAGCACTCAGTGGCATCTGAGAGGCGTTCCTCTGGGGGAGAGGTCTGACAATTGCTGGGTTTAGTTCCGTGATTGGCCCTGTGACTGCTGAATTGCTCCACTAGAAATGAATAAAAATATGTCTACAATTCATGAATTGTAGACATGGTGTAACTTTTGGATTGTGAACCCTATCTATCTATCTATCTATATCTATCCATCCATCCATCCATCCATCCATCCATTTATATTAAACAATAAAATAAAAAAATTACCATCATATGGACTTGGCAATAAAACTGCCCAACATGCCCCAGTGGTTTAATCAAATTTTATTTATTTATTTTTAAATAAATTATGAAATATATCATTAAGTGACAGTGGTTATTAATTTGTATTAAATTTGGAAGTAATGCATGGAAAAGAATCCTCACCACTTACAGCACTCATTGCTGTTATTAAATATGTATCCAAACTCTGTTGACTTCATTCAGAATATACCTTGCTATAATTTCAGTACTTGATATGATTTCAAACAGGTATGTTTTTTAACTATTTATTTCTCAGAGCAGCAGTATATCACTATCTATCAGACACAACTTATGAGAATCCTTACTTAAGTCAACAGTTTTAATCATTAATAATTATTAAGTTATGTGACTATAACATTTATGAAGACTGTTTAAGCATATGTTCAGATAAGTGTTGTTCACTTGAGGAGCATCCTGGAGTATAGTGACATCCCAACTCATTTATTTTCAGCATTCCTCCCCACTCTAAAATCATTCCCCTGCAGAAAGTGCACATTTGGAGGTTCAAGCTCCTCAGGGAATGAGCCATAAGTTCATCCGTGTACCCTTGTGCAAGGCCTGTAATAATTATCTGTCCCTGTATTAAGTTTTCTTCCTTTGGATAAAAGTGTCTGCTAAATGGGTACCATCACAGAACCATGGTACTACCACAGTAGGAAAACAGATGCTTTTATCCAAAGTGCTTGATGTACACTCATTACAGCGACAGTCCCCTTGGAGCTACCTAAGTGTCCTGCTAAAAGGCACAATGGTGATAGTTCATGGATCACCTGTTGCAGTGTTCAAACTAGTAACTTTTTGATTACAAGCCCAGAACCACTACATCGTCCTATTAATAAAAAATAAAAATGGCAAGCTTAAGAGAGTGTGGGAATCATCAGTTGTCCACTGCGCAATGCGGAAGGAAATACAAGTGCTCAGTAGGCTAAAGGAAATGGAAGACTTTTTTGAGGTTAATCTCTGCTGTATATATGAACTAGTCTAATCTGTTCTGCGGCACTATTGATGGATCCGATAGCGATGCTAATGCATTAGTAAGAGCTCTCATTGCAGGGCTGAAGTTGGATAGATATTCTATGCATGTGTAGCATAAAGACCTGCTTATGCATTTAAGCAAAGCAGCATGGTGGACAGTACTCTCTCACTTGGTTTCTCTTTCTCTAAACACTCAAATTAGAACAAAGAAAGAAATTTCCATATCTGTGTACTGTGAACCTTTTAAGTAAACTGAAGCTTTTTTTTTTTTTCTCTCGGTGTGACATTATTTCCTTTGCATTTAATACACAAATCCCACCTCATACAAAACAAATTCATTATTTGCTAATTAGTTATTTAGTGAAAGTGACATGACATACAGCCAAGTATGGTAACCCATACTCAGAATTCGTGCTCTGCATTTAACCCATCCAAAGTGCACACACACAGCAGTGAACACACACACCCACCGTGAACACACACCCGGAGCAGTGGGCAGTCATTTATGCTGCGGCACCCGGGGAGCAGTTGGGGATTCGGTGCCTTGCTCGAGACTCGAACCCACAACCTTAGGGTTAGGAGTCAAACTCAATAACTAGGCCATGACTCTCCCACTCATTTCTCTCAGCTCTCTCTCTCTCCTACCTATCTATCTATCTATCTATCTATCTATCTATCTATCTATCTATCTATCTATCTATCTATCTATCTATCTATCTATCTATCTATCTATCTATCTATCTATCTAAAAAAAAGAACCATCCATAAACACATGCTGAATCTATACAGTGCAAATGTAGTACAACACAGACTAAGCAGCGAGGGCAATACAAAAATCAACCATCGCTCCTCTGTAATGTCTGCGATCCTGAACAGGGCTCGCCATTATTGCTTGATTTGCACTGGTCGGGGTGGTAAATTCTCTTGCCAGGTAGACAGTAATAACTCAAAGCCGGCTGCCACAGACACTCGGATGTTCCCTCGGTGAGACTGATTTGATGAGATGGTGATGCCTCCATTCATTTGACTGAGGGGCCTTAAAAGCCCTGAGCGGATCACAGAGGCTTGAATCTCATATCTTCAGTGGCTAAGCCATGAGAAGGAAATGTATTTACTTGTGTACACACACACACACACACACACACACACATACTGTACACAAACCGTGCCATAACCAGCACATGCATCTACCCAGATTCATACATGCAAATGTACACAAATATCACATGTTCCCCAGCGTGCCTTACAGGTTGTTTTGCGTTGTACATGGGCAAGTTGTGCATCAGTTAACCTCAGGAAACCCCTGCGCTAGTGCCTCAGTGGCCAATGCATCATCTTCCTGCAATCAACTAATAACAACCCAATAACATTTTGTAATTCATTTTGATTGAATTGGGCTGTTTTGCCTATATAAAGCCTGTGGCGGATGTTCTGTGAGGTCGGTAAACAACATCACAATCACAGCAGGTGAGTGCTGCTCATAGATCACTGCCTGAAATGAAAATACATAAAGAGAACATCCAACATATGTGCATGGATTTCACATCGAAGACATCAACAGCTTGGTCCGCAACTTGCTTAGAATCCTCCTCAATCCCTTGGCAATTTTTTTTTCCGGAATCTTAAACCCCATTAAAGTGATTAAAATGTAATTTGTTTTGTGAAGAGATTCTAGTGACATTAGTTAAGGTGAGAGGGGGTTTATCAGATGCAAGAGCATATGGAGCTTACCAGCAGTGTAAACAGGAAGTGATCAGCCAGAATTACCTGGAGATGACTCCGGAGTAGAGTGAGCTGGGGTAAATCAGGGCTATCAAACACTTTTCATTTCCTTTACCACTTTACTATACCGTAAAATCTCCATGTATCCATGAGGGAAACATCTTGCCCCACCTCAGACCATGACAGATAATGAAATAAATGTCTTAAGAGGATTAAATATGCTTGGCCTGGCAAATCTGTAAACAGCCAGTTTCCTCATCCGACACATAACCACAACGCATGTGTCAGGGAAAGTTTACAGCTTTCCAAATATTGGTCCAGTGAAGTGGGTGACAGAAGAAGCGTGAATGTGATGGCTGTGGGGTTGGGGGGGGGGGGGGGGCATGCAGGAGCAGAAACGAGGGAGGTGATATACGATTGCTGAGTCTGAAAATGCGGCCGTGGAATTTACAGTCTTGGTGAAGGGGGTGGGAGTGGGAAGATTTTAAAAGATGTTTTCCAATTATAAAAGATTGTACAAACAGGGCGGAGGGTAAACGATGAATGCTCATGTGCTCCAGCTGTGTGTGTGTGTGTGTGTGTGTGTGTATGTACTGCTTCTTAACCTCTGCGCCGGCTGATTTATACACCCACTAACACACTCCTGAACTCCAAGTGTGTAATTAAAGCAGGCCACTCAAAACGAACATCCATTCTGTGTTACTTGTTCTCTCTGTGGATTTACTGTGATGTGGGGTGAAGAGGGTCTTCGCTCAGTGAGGGCAGGCCAAGGAGGTCTATAATACCTGGAGAGGGCTATCTGTTAGCATTAATATTCATCTTTACAGTCCCAGGACCACCCAGAAGTCTGATATTTAAAATCTGCTACACTTGCTCATGGTCCCACAGAACTTTTTGAGCCAATCGGTAACACTTTATTTTAGGGTCTCTTAACCAGTTGCTTATTAGCAGGTATATTATTAGAATATTAGCCATTTATTAGTAATAATTAAGCACATATTATGCATTTTTCTACATTACCTTATTCTAAATCCCTAATCCTACCCAATACCTAAACGTAACAACTACCTTACTAACTAATAATAGGCAGCAAATGAGGAATTTATTGAAGGAAACGTCGTAGTTAATAGTGAATAAGTGTTCCCTATTCTAAAGTGCTACCAGCCAATCATTTGAGAATACCATGTGACTAACTTCATTTTCAGACCTGTAGATTTTTTTGCTTTGTTCTGAAACAGGGACTTAAATTGCTACGTTCTTGCATTCTCTTCTTGGTTTGATTTGCTTTTACAAGGCAACATTTCAAAGTGTACCAAAATGTTTATGCAAGTCTCATATAAGTACAACCATCCTTTTATTGGTAAGAGTGCACCTGTTTATATTTTGGGATTGTGTTCATAGCATCATTCTTGTAATGCACCTGTTTCAGAAAAGAGCAATTAAGAACAGATTGGTTTGTTCGTCTGTTGGGTCGAATTGTTTTCTCACCAAAACTAAACTGATCCAGAGTGTATTTCCAATTGGGCCGAGACCAGCTCGCTCAGAACATCTCAGACCTATTGTTTCGGTGCGGATCCAAACAAGATTGTTGTGTCCATTCGTGCCTAAACAAACTGAACTAAGGGTCAAAATGCACTAGGTTCTGAAACAAACTCTCCAAATGAGCCAGGTGTGAACATGTCCCAATAACATCGCTGATTTGCAGATGGCACCACAACAATGCACACTGTCTTAAACCTTTTACTGGTGACTGTCCTGAGTCATGAAATGAGTAACAGCAGACAGGGAAAAGTCTAAGTCGATTTCAAATTTGTAAGGGTCTTGTAAGAATCAGACACTGGTAAAACATCCACTACAATAGAATTGTGCAATTAAAAAAAAAAAAAAAAAAAAAAAATATATATATTTTAAAAAAACAGAATACAAAACAAGTTTTGAATGGTCAAACACAACAATCTTCTAGAGAATGTGAAGAAATCGTACAAATGAGAGGGTGACTTTGGTGATTGTATGCTCTCTGACAGCTGACATTCTGATGTTTAGAGTGTAGGGACATTTATTTGTTTTCCTTACCTGAATGTGTTATATGGGGAGTTTATGAAAGGAATAAATGAAAATGAAAACTCTGTCACCATTTACTCTACCTCGTGCTATTCCAAACCTAGAATATGACTTTCTGGTAACACTTTAGAATAGGAAACACTAATTCACTATTAATTACGACTTTTCCCTCAATAAATTCTTAATTTGCTGCTAATTAATAGTTAGTAAGGTAGTTGTTAAGTTTAGGTATTGGGTAGGATTAGGGATGTAAAATAAGGTCATGTAGAATAAGGCTATAATATGTGCTTAATTACTTCTAATAAACAGCTAATATTCTAGTAATATGCATGCTAATAAGCAACTAGTTAAGAAACCCTAAAATAAAGTGTTACCGACTTTATTTCTTCAGAGGAATATAAAAGACATTTATTTATTTATTTATGGTAAACAGTATTCTACCTGCTCCTTTCTGTATAATGAATAGCAAATGTAGGTGAGTGCTATCAAACTCCACAATGACAAAAAGCACCATACAAGTATGTATCATGAAAGTATGCCAAGTCTTCAAAAGTCATACAACAACATTGTTCAAGGAACAGAGAGAAATTTATGAAGCTATTTATCGGAAATCTTGTCCTAACTGGGCTGACAGGAGCGCCTATGTTTCCCTTAACCAGTGAAATATTTATCAAGCCATGTTCTTTAAACTGAAGAGCAGTCAGAATACTTCATTTCACTTGATGTAACAGTATTATATAATAGCACAGTATATGCTCATTTTTTATAGGTTAAAACTCTCCTGATGGGAATGTCAGTCTGATAGGAATGCCCTTATGTCTAATGCCTCACAGCTTTATTTCTTGACAGTTTTTAGTTTAGATCAGTGCTGACCGATCTGACACTTTGTTTCATTGTCATGGTGATGGGGAGAGAAAATGCATCAAAAGAGCTTTTAAGCTGTGCTAATTGCTGAAGTCAAGAGCGTGGACCTCAGCTTCTTGAGTTAGACACATACTGGTGTTTGATGCTCTTATGCACGACAGTCAGATGTTCAGAAATGTGAGGAGGTGTTATTTAAGTCTAAACTGTTCTCAAAAGACTTATTCTCTTGAACATCAAGTATAAAATACAACAGATAGTTCAGTGCTGTGCATTATAGTTACTTTTTTAGCATTTTGTTTGTCTGTTTTATTTGAAGGTTTAAATCCATTTGCAGGCTCAAAGGAAACATATTTGTGCTTCCTTGTGCAAGTATTAATACCTGAGGCATCAACCTTCAGAAGACGATTCCATAACCCTGTGGTTCTTAAAGTGTGGTGTTATAAAAAGGGGACTTAAATGGCAGAGTGGAAGAGCTTCAGTGAAAAATGACTTAAATGTCAGTCCCTTCCTCACACAAAGCTATCATAATATAGTGCACAAGTCATATATACAACTTTTATGATACTTTTATGTGCTTTCTGGTGCTTGACAGTTACAAACACCATCCTCTCATCCCTTATTTATGTCCTTTTGTGTTCTACGAAACACAATGTTTCATGAGCAAAAAAAAAAAAGAGATTTTGAATATCATGGGGTAATATATCACTTTCTTTCAGTGTAGTGGTCATGTTCATTTTATGTTCTTATTTCTAGGAAGACAGCAGGCAAAGGACTGACTCACCTGTCTGCGAAGATCACGGGTCTTCTTGGTCATCTTGTCAATAGCTGAATTCAGTGGGTCTCCTTTTTCTTTTCTTCCGGTCTGCAATAAAAGAGGACAAAGGTGGAGAAATTTGGTGTTAGACATGATATTGTTCTGCAATCTCACACCAGAAGAAGATGAAAGAGTAACGAACAAATCAAGAGAGAAAGGTTAAGTTAAAAATGCTGTTATCGGCATTAAGTGGGGTCTGGTGAAGGTTTTTAAGAGCCTCTTAAAACCTGAGGCCTTTAAGTGCCTATAAATGTAGACACAGCAGGGATGGAATAAAGCAAGTGCTGCATAAAGCAACAATAGTGTGTAGACACGATCTATGATAAAAAAAATATGGAGCACAGTAGCAGGTTTTGCAGACAAACTGACATGAAGGAATCTTCTATGCTATATTTCTCAACATCAAAAAAAAAGAAAAAAAAAAAAGGCTGGCCACAGGCAGGCCCTAAAACGTCAGGGATTAAACCTTATTGGCAGTATAAAAGCCACATCGCGGGGTGCCAGGTATTCCATCTGATGAAGCTGAAGGACACTGTAGTCTGAATAAATTTGAAAATTGCACACAACTCTGAATGCAGCACAACTTGTATCTTCTTTCTTTTACCATTACTCTATATAATGGATCGAAGCCTCACATAAAACCAGCTCCAGCTTGGAGTTATACACATGTGAAGGTCTATGAAAGAGGCAGTTTTCCAGTATATCTCTAAGTATGAATCAGTTCCGTTTTTGTATCTCCAGACCTTTCATTCAATCATCTGCCAGTTTAACTTAAGAAGAAAAAGTTTTTTTTTTTTTTTTTTTCAGGGGGACACTTACTCAGTCATCAATTCATAGGTGCTGAACAATAACAACAACAAAAGTATATTCACTGACTAATCTGATTGTCTGGCTTTATGAAACTTCCTGAAATAAAGGCACAACGATTCCTTTATTTATTCATTAATCAATCTGCCTGAAAGTCACAGGGTCGATTCAATGAGCACTAGTTCAGAAAGAACCAATGACTGAATTTATCAGGTTAGTGGAACCAAATCGATGAGAAAATTGTGTTTGAGGCACTTAATAGCAAGTAAACAAGCAGAACTGCATATTTCACTTTTAAAGTCAGAATTTTAAAGTCTGGGAAAGAAATAGTATGTGTTATTTTGGGTGGACAGCAATTTTATCACTAGGTCTATAGACATTTCAATGTTTTATGTACAAGAAAAATCCATTTCAGATAAACCTTGCCAATTGTGGCCACATAAAGGTCACTTTATATGTTTGTCAGATGATCTCTTGCTGTTTAAATACACGTTTTAGCCAAAATAAGCTGCAGTGTGGACTAGACTTGATGCCGTGAGCGAAAAGTCTGGCTATGAGTGACTAGTTCAGGAGTGTCATGCACCATATAATCTGAATGCCCCTGTTTGCTTCCTGTCTGATTGTTCCAGTGGCTGTTGCCCTAAAAAATGTATTCTCGTTCCCCTGTCAGAGTGAGCTGGTGAAATGTGCTCGGGTTGAAATGAGGACGGTTTCTCTTGTTAGTGAGTAATTAAAGATTTTGCAGCGGTGGCGGCCGTCTCCCCTAGGTCCGATCTGCCAGACAGCTCACAGCTGGCTCCTGTATGTTAGTGTCAGAGGAAACTCTCACCATAGATGACAACACACGTCCCACCTCTCTCTCTCTCTCTCTCTCTCTCTCTCTCTCTCTCTCTCTCTCTTTTTCCCCTTTCAGCAGTGAGACTGCAGGCTATAGCTCGGTACAAACACAAGCAGTATCCTATTAAATATGGACAGCAGGACTGAAATGGCTAAATCCCTGCAAGAATTTGCCAGAAAATGATACAGTGGACACAGTGTATGAGAACAAGATAATGGTGCAATGTAGGGACGTTTAAGAGACCATATGCAATATATTTAAAGTGTTTTATTAGGAACACTGTCTCAAAATAATTTAGGCCGAAATAATCGCTTGGAATCTCACTTTTTATATAGCTTTTTCATAAATAAATAAATAAATAAATAAACTGAACTAATGATGAATTATCAAAGGAAAAAACAAAATCATGTCAACGTTGTATAAACATGCAGAATGACACAAAAAATTAGATTTTTCACAATGGTGAAAGGTCAGAATCAGTCTGAATGAAGATTATTTTAGCTACGTAATGATCCATGTGAAAAGGTTTTTGGACAGGCGTGAGTTGATATTCAAAGCAAACTGTTAATTAGGCTATCTGCTTTCATTTGGAAGATGACCCTTAGAATAAGTACAGAATACTGAAGCAACCATAACCTTTACCAGAGCCACCATTTCAAATAGCATCCTTAAAAGCAGCAAGCAACCTTTTTATTTTTTATTATTATTATTTTTTATTTTATTTATTTTTTGGCACCATGGAGCACAATTAGGAGGCTAAGCACTAACCCCCCCCTGAGAAGCAGTGAGAGAGATTTTTATTTTTTGAGAGAGAGAGAGAGAGAGAGAGAGAGAGAGAGAGAGAGAGAGAGAGAGAGAGAATGATGGCCATGAACCTGAAATCAAGCTCTCCTAGCACACTGCAGCATGGACTTCTTATAACTTAGAGCAGGACCCTAAATCAGTCCTGTCTGAAACTCACAAACGTCCAACAAACATCACTTTGGAACCAGGGCACTCACACATCTAGGGCAGAAAAATCTATATTTTAAGTGAACAGCTTCATAGACCAGAAACTGCTTTAAGACATATGTGTATGCATATGTATGTGGATTTTTTATTTTATTTTATTTTATTTTATTTTATTTTATTTTATTTTATTTTATTTTATTTTATTACCATTGGTGTATTTATTTATTTAGTTATTAGTTAGTTAGTTAGTTAGTTATTATTATTATTATTATTATTATTATTATTATTATGCTTATATTGTGTGTGCTGATGTTTTCCTAATATTGTACATGAAATAATCATGCCAGTGCTTTGAAATTGAAACTGGAAGAAAGAGAGTAAATGAGAGTGAAACAGAGCTAATTCAACAGAAGTTTCAATGTGAATATCTGATTCAAAAATCAGACTGAATTAATTAAATTAATTACCCTTCCCATCATTGTACAGAAATGAAATCTTTCATCAGTGCAGACTAAAGGCAAGGCATCTGACCAGAGAATTGCAAATCAAAGGCAACAGTTGAAACAGCAGAAACAGTTGTATTCAGCCTGAGTGTTATGAGATTGCTCAAAATTAATGACCATGTTGCCAAGCAACCGTCCTCCAGTTCCGCCTAGATGTTATTAATACACAGGCAGTGCAAGCTGGCTCACGTTAAATTGGCTAGTTCAATCAATATTCTTAAACTGGATGAAGAGGCAAGCAAATCTCCTTGGAATTCAGAATCAGCAAATCCAGGAGAACAAGTCTCAATCTAAAGCCATTTCCCTTTGTTCTACTAGTGTGCCATGACAGGGCAATTATCTGTATTGGACTCTTACATAAATACGGCCTTCAGAATTAAAAAAAAAACTTTTGAAAACATTGAGTGGGTTTTCAACAGATGGCACAATGTTTATAATCAGGAAAATGGCAGGTGTTGCGTAGTTTCAAGAGAAAGTTCTCATAGAGCATGAATTCGTTAAAGCCTGAAAAAGAAAAGAAAAAAATATAATGTTGTAATTGGGAATGAATTCGTTAAAGCCTGAAAAAGAAAAGAAAAAAAAAATTTGTATATTGTATATAATGTGGTTAACTCCCAATCGAAGGGTTTGTGAGTTCGAGTCCGGGCCGGAAAATTGTGGGTGGGGGGAGTGCTTGTACAGTTCTCTCTCCACCTTCAATACCAGACTTAGGTGCCCTTGAGCAAAATCGAAGCACATGCTCGCCCGGGCGCCCAAGCACATTTTCCCCAAAGTTTTGTCCCATCATACTAATTCATATTTCAATTTAAGTTGATGTTTGTTTTGGAATTCCAGCTTTCAATTATGAAATTTAAGATGGTGGAAATATTAGGGTGATCCAAAGTGGACAATTCAATTCAGGTAAAGCCACAACAAAGCTGTTACAGAATCTCATGGAATTTGCGTATTTCAGCTGAAATCTGAAGGAAACAGAAGTACCCAGAGGCAACTCAACAGATTTCCTTTCTTTGAAGTATGTTTCTCATGGAAATGATGACATGGACAGGTATGAGGGGAAAACATGCAAGTATGTTTCAGAATTGTTTCCAAGTTTTCACAAGAAGTCTCACTTCTTTGCTTCATGTCAGAGTTTGAGATGTACATAAGGAACTCCAAATGAAGTTTCCAGCTCCACTTTGCTAAATTTCCAGTTAATCATGAGGGTGAATTAACTGCAACTGGAGCTACTGTAGATAAAAACACTGACTTTAAATAAGCTGTAGGCCTATTGCTATTCAAAGTGAAGACACATAACTATGTTTGAAGCTTGCAAGCAGGAGTGTTATGATTATTTGTTGGTTAACACAGATAATGACACACAAAACAGTGATGTTGCTTTTCTATGTTATTAGATTGGATGCAGTTTATCATAATGTAGCACAATATATAGGGGGCTCCAAATGTTTGTGTTTTGTATTTTTATCATTTAATTTTTTTTTTTTTTTTTATTTTTTTGTTTTGTTTTTTTTTTTTAAGTTAAGGGTACCACATTCTGTCACTTCGTATGTGTTTATCACCCTCTACTTACAAAAAGTATTATTCCACATTTAGGGGGGAGAAATTGCTTCAGTCAAGAGCAGGAGACAATGACGCCCCATAACAATGCTTTAAAGACCCACACTGAACGCAGCTACCAACCCACACCACTTAAATGCCAATTTAAATAGTATTGCAGACCATATTGCAGTGGTCTTCTGGGAGACTGAGATCACTGAGGAACAATGGACAGATATGAAGTAGAAAAAGTGACCCCTACTTGGGGGAATAAACTGATATAGCCAATAACAATCACTAAAGCAGTGCTTCCTGGCCTTTTGTTGTGTTATGTACCCCTGTAAGTCTCAAGTAACCATTTATTTACTGCACACAAGACCTATATATAACAATTTGAACATGCACACACATCTCGGCCATGAACAATCAAGTGATATCATGCAACACAGCAGGAGTCACATACAGGTGATGATTTTTTGTGTAGGACCTGTATTATGCTAATTTTTTGACGTGAACATATACATATACTCTTCACAAAACTCTTAAAACATTGTACTGGATAGGGGACAGGCAGAAAGAATAAAGGTACAACTCTCTCAAATACATTTTTAATAGTGGTCTCAAACTTTCGGACACCACTGTACATACAGTATAATTGGCACTGGTACAAGTATTCTCCCCACATATGCCTCTTATACTGTATTTACTCTTAAGAATGAGATGGAGAGGAAACTGAGACTACCACATCAGATCAGAGTCGACAGAAACCGAGTTGCAAAAGCTATCAAAGTGATGATGCTTGAAATAAAATGCAATTTCATGCTACTGAATATTTTTACTCTGAATATTTGATATTTGAATGTATTTAGGTCCTGGCCTACTCAAAAATCAATTATTCAGTTTTATCAATCTCTAATAGTTAAAAAATAATGTAGCTTACGTTCAGAATGGAAAAGATAAGATAAGTGTAAGATTAAGTGTAAGATTTTCATATTCAGTCAAATTACTTTAAATAAGTTCTCAATGACATCGATTTTCCCTCTTAAAATGTAAATGACAAACAAGGCTTGGATCCAATCTAACTCGCACCTGGCCGATCCTGAGGCATCTCAGAGGGAAGTGCAATTCATACCTTGTAGATACACAAATCTCAGTTGGACTCCTGTGAAATACATGGTACCTTGGAAAGACTGCAAATATAAAGATAGCAGAGAAACAGCCAGCTGGACCTTTTCCAACTCATTATTTCATTCTCATGCCAGCATCATTTGTATTTATTAATTAAATTACTACTGATTAGCTACTTAACTTTTGTGACTTCACCAGGTTCCTGGTGGATGGGAATATATGACTTAAACCTATTGCTAATATAGCAATATAGTTCAAATTTGATGCATCAATGTGTTTAATCACTTCCCTTATTAACATATGGAATTATACTGTACAAATATTTGGTCCCACTTTATATTGTGGCCCTTATACCTGGGTACTTACATAGTAACTAGTTGTGTATGTAGTATGTAACCACAGTGTAAGTACACATTGGTACATTATATCTACAGCTGTAATATTTCTTTAACTACACACATGTAACAACCCTCCGAATGGTTTGTGTAAGTACAAATGTGTAACAGGACATATATAACTACATTCTGTGACAACAATATGTATAAAAGTAATTGGAAAAAATTTATCCAGGAGGTGGAAATGGGTAGGTTTAAGGGGTGGAAACGGGATCCAGGGGGTGGAAATGGGTAGGTTTAAGGGGTGGTGGGTTTTTTTTTTTTTTTTTTTTTCTCGATAGACTCTGGAGCTGTCTGACCCTGCATATAGACAGCAATGCTGAAATGTTCCCAAGTCCAAAAATCGTACAGTAGTAAGGAGAGCTGTGAATTAATGTGACATCAGTGGTTCATCCGCAATTATATGAAGCTACTAAAATACTTTTTGTGTGCAAAAAAAAATAAAAAACAATAATGACTTTATTCAACAATTTGCCTCCTCCGCATCACCCTGGTGCCATTTTGGAGAATACCTCAACTGTTTCCTACGTTGTTGTGATTTGATCTGAACGGAAACAGCGTATCAGCATGACGCAGCTGAGATATTCTCCAAAATGGCACCATGGTGATGCAGACAAATTGCTGAATAAATTTTTTTTTTATTTTTTTTTTTGCGCACAAAAAGTATTCTCGTAGCTTTGTATAATTGTGGATGAACCACTGATGTCACATGGATTAATTCACAGATCTCCTTGCTACGTTTCTGGACTTGGGAACAGTTCAGTTGCATTGCTGTATATGCAGGGGCAGACAGCTCCAGATCCCATCTAAAAAAATCTTAATTTGTGTTCCGAAGATGAACAAATGTCTTACGGGTTTGAAATGACACGAGGGTGAGAAATTAATGACAGCTTTTTCATATCTGGGTGAATTAACCCTTTAATATAAAGTGTAACATTCTGGATACCAACCACAATTTATATGTAAAGCCTAACTTACTGGCCACTGCTGTGTAACATCAAAGTAATTACATGGTAAATCCAAAGGAATTGTTTACGTAATATAAAGTGTAACACTTTATTTACCAAAAAAGTGCTGTTAGTCCTGTTAAACATTTGTATTTCATTACCAAAATGTGTTGTTACCAATGTCTTGTTACACATTTGTAACCCACCATTCGGAGGGTCGTTACATGTGTGTATTAGCAAAAACATTACAGCTGTAGATACTATGTACCAATGTGTACTTACACTGTGGTTACATACTATGTACACATCTAGTTACTATGTAAGGTATACCCACAGATATTAGGGCCACTTAATACAAAGTGGGACCAAATATGTTCTTAAACTCACTCAAAAATGAAAACACTAAGGACTGGATTACTTCAAATCATTTACTCACCATCATGTAATTTCAAACCTGTATAAATTTATTTATTTATTTTATTTTTTTTTTTATTTTTTTTGTGGAACACAAACGAAGATATCTACAGAAGATAAAGGATTGATTAACTGATCAGACCCCATTGACTTTCACTGTTTTTCTACAAATACAGCTGAAGCATTTTTCTAAATGTCTTCTTTTGTGTTCTGCAGAAGAAACCATGTCATACAGCTTAGGAGCAACATCAGGGCAAGTAAGTGATGACAGGATTTTCATTTTTGGGTAAACCATGATTTTTATTAGATTAGTTTAAACTTACATTTCAAGATTGAATTTCAGTTTCAAATTTCTGTTCACTTTGATCTGGTGCCAAAACAGAGTGTTAGATGCAGGCTGCTTACGTCTGCAGAGCCCTGCCCAAGATGCTGCAGCATCGTTACTCAACCCCCTATTGCTTTCAGAGCCAAATGCTAATGTGTCATTTACCTATCACAAGGAGGAAAGGTTTAGCTGGGCCCCAGACCCAAGTAAAGCCATCTGCTTGTGTAAGTACACAATGAAACTAACATTTTCTTCTTTCTTCTAATTAAATATGTACGGGGGGAGGGGGCAAGAGCAAAACATCTTGTAAACCATACACAAGGGATATTCAATTGGTGGCCTGCAGGCCCAATCTGGTGTGCTAATCATCTTCATCCAGCCCGAGGGAAGAGTATGCACAGGTCACACATATGCCTTTAATTGTTTTTGCACTAATTCGTTTGTCCACAAGGTGGCAACACTGGCCCCGGCCAGCTGAAAAAGAAAAGGAAGAGACGGAACAACAACAATCTACTGGAAACTGCAACACCAATAGACAGCAGCGTTGACAAGCGCTTGTGTGAGGGAGTTATGAAATATTCACAACTCTAGTTTAAACAAGTAGAAAGACTGTGTTATTGGTCAACTTCTGGCAAGAGATAGTACAGACACTGGATGTAGGTTATTATCAAATGGAGTACAGTTTAAAAGTCTGGCATTCGGCTGTATATGCATAGGCTGAGCTGCTTCAGACAATGCAACAGTAGCGTAAAAATAAAGGTGCTTCACAATGCCATAGAAGAACCTTTTTGTCTAAATGGTTCCATAAAGAACCTTTAACATCTTTGTGTGTGTGTGTATATATATATATATATATATATATATATATATATATATATATATATATAATATATATATATATATATATATATATATATATAATGTATTCATTATTTTTTATTATTATTTATAATTATTTATTTATGTTATACTATTTAAAATTAAAATAATAACAACAACAATAATAACCTGGAAATAAATTTAAAAGGCAAAAAAATAAAAAATAAACTCAATAGATACTCTAGAACTCTAGAATAACTCTAGATCACTAATCAGATCAAATTTGAGACACTGATCATGTGACCTCATTTGTAAAGGATTTGCATGCATTTATTGAATCACAAGATGTTCTTTGGAACATCTCAGATCATGCTGGAGAACAGTAACATAAGGGTTTCATTCTTTTTAGAACACAGAAACATCCAGATTTGTGTTGACGTTTTCTTCTTCTTCATTTTACTGTCAGATTTATATGCCTCTTGTTAAATGTGAGATACAATCGCTGGCCAACATCAAGACTCTGATGGCATGTATTATAGAACAGGCCATCTGAATCATCCACTCAAACACCAAATGCAAAGAGGGGAAAGAGTGCGAGACAGACAGACAGACAGAGAGAGAGAGATCTGTTAAGTTTACTCTACATAATAGGAAGTCAGATCATAATTAAGATCCCTTCAGCCGCAGAGCTGTAATTCACAGAAAGTGCTGCTCTGACGGGACCGTGTTAAGCATTGCCGTGAGGTGCAGAATAGTGAGAATATTGTGATTACAAGATTGAGGACAGAATCGAGGGAGGTGACGATAGTTTCACCCTTCTGCGTGTAAAAGCAAAGTTGTCACAGACCAGCTGTTTCAGTAGGCCAAGCACAACTCCATTGTCTTGTGTGGTTTAACAGACGTAATCATTGATTTCACAAGAGAGATTCACCCAGTGAGTGAGTTGAAGTCCTGCGATGAAAAGATGATTTTAATAAGGGTATTTAGGTGTAATTATACACCAGCTCAGACTTGATGAGGGTGGGTGGGTAAGGGACAACTGTGCAGAGTGTGTGTGGGTTTGTAAGACAGTGAATTCTTCCCATCATCACTCCAGCTGAAGAGAGAAGAGTTCTCCTTTCTTCAAGATAGTTAAACTCTAGCCTCCATTTGAGCGAGATGCAGTTATAACAAAATCTGTAATCAACACATGATGGCCAAATGTCAGTCACTACATATGTTGATTTAGAAAGCAGCTTGGGAAAAGTAAATGCAATTTATTTATTTTTTTTTATAAATAAATGAACACTTGTTTTCAAGAAGGATGCATTAAATTGATCAAAACTGAAAGTAAATACATTTCTACTGTAATGTTACAACATATTTATATTTCAAATAAATGTGTGCATGTATGTCATGGAATCCACAAGAAATATTAAACAGCACAACTGCACAAAGAAACGTTTCTTGAGCTCCAAAACAGCATATTAGAATAATTTCTGAATCATGTGACACTGAAGACTAGAGTACTGGCTGCTGAAAAGTCAGTTTATACACTGTAATAAATTACATAAAAAATAAAATTAATAATAATAATAATAATAATAATAATAATAATAATAATAATAATAATTTATTTTATTTTGCAATATTTTAGATTATTATATAATAGACTTAATGTTTTACTGCGTTTTTATCAAATATTTTTGATTATTATATTATTGATAATAATTTATTTTTTTTTTAAATCTAGAAACTCTAAGATGTTGAATTTTTCCTTTTTTAAAATGACCAATTTTTATAAATTTATTTTATTAAAAAAAAGCCTTTATTTAAAATGTTGTGCTCATGTTCAAACAAATGCAGTCAGCATCTGTCTGACAAATAATGTTTACCAGAAATAGATCACGGCTTTCATAATACATGAAAAGAAGAAGAAAAAAACAAACAAAAAAAAACAATAGCGTCATTCCACTGTGACTGTACAAGAAATACAAGAGGACAGCATACCTGGAAAATACATTTACAACTGTCCTTTTGAGCCGAAGTCTCCCGAGCATCGAGGAGTTTGTAAAACAAATTAAATGTGACTGGTTGATGGATGTGTTCATTTTTGATGGTCCCCTGAAAAGACAGGAGACTTACCGGGGATCATAATGTGGTGTAATGCAGACGTTTAAAAATAGACATTGGCTTGATGCATGGAGGTGGGGAGGGGCCGCGCTATGAGATCTGAGGCCGGAGAAAAGGAGGAGGAGAAGGAAGAGTTATTAGGCCAACACAAAACTGATTGTCTATTCCTGCTGCAGAGCGGAGCACATAGCAGCCATGCAGTCTGATGAAGCATGAACTGAATGGCAAGTGGGTGCTTAGGAAAGTGAGAGAGAAAGAGAAAGAAAGTGAGGGAGGTCAATGAGAATGAGTGTACAGGGAAACAAAGACCTACACTAATGAATGAGAAAGGTTAAGAGGGATGAGAAATAAGTAGTCTCGGAAAGCTGCTCTGTTTGGCGGTTGTGGTGGAAGGCCTGAAAAGAACTATTATATATTTGTCAGACTATTTGGGAGACTATTTTTGGCACACAACTCATTGAGAGAAACAAGGCAACAATTCCTCTTTTCTCGCTGTCAATAGCACACTCCACACATATTCCCATACTATCTGTCCTAGTGTGCACAATTAGGATTGGTTTGTCTCAATCACATGTGGAACAGAATGTCAAAAGGTGCCTGGATTGTCCAATGTATTTTTTTATTTTTTATTTTTTTAAATGGGTTATATATTTACAATGTTGAGTGCTATTCAAGAGAACTGGTTTGCAATAAATTTCTAAACATTTAAACATTCTATATTGTTTACATGTCGGGGGTCAGGTAAGATTTTAATAAATTAATATTTTCCATTAGCAAAGAAATGCTATTAAATTGAGCAAAAGTGAGATTTATATATATATTGAATAAACAAACAAATACTTACTTGTCCAACAATTAAAAATGACTGAGAAATTAATTACGTTATTATGCCCATACACAGTCCTAATTCCTCTGGTTCCACTCTCCACACATTTGCACGTCTCTCATGTCTGGTGGCTCCAGCACTGAGATGCTGAATGCAGCCTTGCATTTAAACGCACACAAGCTTGGAATGCAGAGGACCGACTTCGACGCCAGGACTCGAGGGGAACCGCTACGTCCCTTTAAGGAACTGCTCTTAATATGGGGACATAATCCCATTTCATCAGTTCATTCTCCCCTGACGCTTCCTCTCTCATTTCATTTTTCCTTCTGAGTTATGGATCAGGGTGATGGAGTGGGAACGATGCGGCTCAGAGGAGGAATTTCCACTCAAGCCCCTGAGGCTTGTGGGAAATATCAATTCCCGCCACCGCATCAGACAAATCAGACAGGCTCCTTCTATTAGTTTACAGCTTGCGGCTCACCTTTTTTCTCCTCTCACTAACTTCATTTCTCCTCTCCTTCTTTTTTTTTTCCTCTTCCACAAACAAAAACGCACATTGCAAACGGTATTCTCTACTTGAAGTTGGGCGTAACTGACTAATAGTAGTAAGATTATAATAATAATAATAATAATAATAATAATAATAACTATTATTATTATTTTGTAGTCGTTAATCTACAATTAAATATTGTGTATTTACTGTATAAATTATAAGACTAAGATTGTAATGGCATTCAATGAAAAAAAAAAAAGTTTGCGCTGTGCTTACAGATAGAGGTACACAAAACAAAGCAATGTATTTACTGTTATTTTACTAGTGTCTCTCGGTGGCAAGCGAAGGTAAGAGTGCAATTACACTGCAGCTACTGTATGGTAAGCTCGTGCTCATATCTCATGAACCTGTGTCAGCACAACGTTGTAAATCACACTTGCTTTAGTAATAGATGACACCAACCAAGACGCCAGACAGAACTGGCTTGCAGTCTATAATGGAGCACAACACTCAGTTCGAACTCATACTACAGACAAGAGGGAGGTGGAGGAAGGATTGCTGCGTGAACAGACTCTTTATGTGCCACTAATGTTCTGATTGCAAGAAACTTAATGAACAATATTTCTCAGGAATGCCAATCTTTACCAAAATCTTTACCAAAAAGATAAAGTCTGATCTGGGTTTTTGGTCTGGACTCCAACTCTGGTGGTGAAGCATCTTTGGACACATATGGAACATTAATATTCACTGACATTAAAGATCAGGTGATAAAAATCTTACAGAACAGGAGGGAAACCAAAATGTTTCTAAAATGATGGTTTAACTGAAAACAAAATTAGCATCTGTGATCTGCCGGAAAGATTCAAAAACACAAACTAAGATACCTTGGATGTTCAAAGCAGGGTTAACAAAGCCATTCGGAAAGAAAGAAGAAAGGCCAGAAAAACAATTGATCATCTTAACTAGGGATGTAATGGTTCACTCAACTCACGATTCAATTAGATTCAAGATTCAAAATGATATTTAAGACAAATTATGAATTAAACATGCCCTTTTTATTATTGATTGGACAAAACGCTGTATGTTTCTTTGTGAAATTGACATATAACTATAACAATATACGAATATAGCACTTGGATATTATTGTTCTTTTGTTGGTTTTGATTGCTTCTATTGTCCTCATTTGTAAGTAGCTTTGGATAAAAGCGTCTGCTAAATGATAAAATTTTAATAGAATGTAAATGTAAATAACAATACTAAATTGAAACTTTAAAACAACCCCCAAATCAAATAAATAAGTAATACAAATAAAATAAATCTCTTCATATAAACAAAATAAGGCTTGGTCTGTGCTCTTTCCATTTAAATTAGAGGCAACCACTGCATTTTAATCATGATCCAAACAAAGATGCTGCATACATGCAACATAAGCAGTTTTTAATTTTAATTATATTGTATGATTTAGAAATTTTGAAGCAAAAACAGAATGGTTTGACTTCAGTTTTGTGAAATTATACATAAACATATCTGCATGAAACAGCAGACAAGCTGAATGAGATGAATATTCACTCTCTGCCAGCATGTGGCGATTATAGTGTTTCCTTGGTTTCTGCTGTAAACGAAACAGCGCTGCACTTATGAACTTTAATATGCATTATACAGAGGTAATATGAAAAGAAAAAATACCATCTAAACTTTTCTAAAGACAGTAAGTTGCCCTCAGA
This sequence comes from Cyprinus carpio, assembly GCF_018340385.1. NCBI lineage: Eukaryota > Metazoa > Chordata > Actinopteri > Cypriniformes > Cyprinidae > Cyprinus > Cyprinus carpio. The sequence continues at coordinate 28,682,284 of NC_056597.1, forward strand.
CATGCACCAAAATGAATCACGATTTGATTAGCAGCTCATCCGATTTGAATCGTCGAATATTTGAATCGATTTTCAACCGGCTCGCGGATAATCATAACATCCCTAATCTTAACAGCTGAAGAGTCATGACTTGTCAGCCTCTGAACGCTTTCACAAAGCAGTCACTTTTGACACTGTACAGCTTGTTGTAATACAGGTCTCATGGTTCTATTTTGCTCTTTACAAAACCTTGAAAATGATCACTCATTGCTTGATGAAAACAAGTCCTTGTACCTCAAAAAAAAAAAAGAGATGCAGACTAACAAAAAATGTATTTCATATATGAGTCTTTCATATTTCATCTGTATGGGAGTGAAAGTTTCTGAAGAAATGAATATTACAGTTGAGTTCTCCAGGGGAGACTCTGAAAATGGGAATTAGACATTACAAGCATGTTTCATCCATTACGCTCAAAAGGATGTGCACTCGCCATTCTGAGGAGACTTTCATACAAGAGGAAATGGAAAGATTGTTCGAAAGTTTTTTGTAGATGAATGATTTTTGACTTCTTTTTGGTTTTACTTTTAATGTTGTCTGGAAAAAAGAATAAAAAAAAAAAATACTTTTGTCCAAGTAATTATTATTATTATTATTAGTATTATTATTATTATTAATAAAAAAAAAAAATACTTTTGTCCAAGTAATTATTATTATTATTATTCATTATTAACCACATTATCAATTTAATGGAATTGACTGTTTACTTTTATTTTTTGGAGGAAAAAAAAACTATGAAAAGACCACACTACTGTTCAAAGGTTTGGGGTTGGCCAGATTTATCTTATGCTCACCTAGGTTGCATTTACTTGATTAAAATACAATGCAAAGCGTGCTATTGTAAAATATTACTGATATTGGTACTATTAAAGTGGTAATGCAATATGTACATTTTAAAATGCAATTTATTCCTGCGATAACAGCAGCCATTACTCCAGTCATATGATTATTCAGAATCCATTCTAATATGCTGATTTGGTGCTCAAGAAACATTTCGTATCATTATCAATATTAAAAAATATTGTGCTGCTTAATAATTTAGTGGAAAGGTGACACATTTTTTTTTTCCAGGATTCTTTAAGGATTCTTTTTTTTTTTTTTTTTTTTTTTTTTTTTTTTGCAGGATTATTTTTTTTTTTTTTTTTTTTTTGCAGGATTATGCAGGCACTATCTCAACAAATTAGAATATTTCATAAGACCAAAAAAAAAAAAAAAAAAAAACATTTTACTAAAAAAAAAAAAAAAATATTAAAAAAAAAAAAAAAAAAAGTTTTTAGTTTTTAGTTGGTAGGGGCTCATTTTACTGTCACTTTTGATATATTAAATACATCTTTGTTGAATAAAATTATTAATTTTGCTTATTAGAAAGATTTTATTTTCTTAAGACCAACATGTCCAATAGTACTGCCGGTAGTTAAAGAAACACCCCTATCTAGCAGTTACACCACTGCTACAGTGACGTTCTGCAGACACAGGATGTACAAAACAGGCCAAACACTGCAGGCCAGAGGACTAGACTGAGCTGGAGTTGCACCATGGAGATGCATGAGCTCCGGGATCATTTGTGTGCCAATGCAGCAGCTGGAGGAGAGACTCACAGCAGTCAGAACTGCCATGTGTGGACAGCCTCAGAAATACCAGCGGCCCCCGGGAACTCCACTTTCTGGACTCTTAACAACAGCTAATAGGTGATTGGCTTGAAAATGCACAGCTCATCATATGCTGCCATCTGAATGAAGCACAAACATGAGGGAAAGACAGAAAGTCTGGACAGTTTATAACGATGGAAGCAATGAGTCTAGCAAGCAGAGCTTAATAATGTGATGGTAGAAAGGTAGAGATTTTGTTAAACTGTTTATACTGTAATATACCTGTGAGAATAATTACAATGAAAAAAAAAAATGTAGGATTTACTTTGAAACAATTTTTACGAAGAAATTGTTAATAACTAATAAATAATTAAAATTAGTATTTTCTTGCAAAATTAATTTCAATATTTTGTGATATTTAGAACTTTGAAATGCATTTTTTATTTATTATGCTTTTTTATTTATTTTTTTATTTATTTATTTATTTATTTATTTATTTATTTTTATGCAGATGCATATATTTAATATAAATGTTATTAACAAAAAGCTGGATGTGCAGTTTTGCAATTTCATTGATTTTAAAAAGTGAAAAGGATGACAGGAAACAATGTAGAGGCCATATTCAAACTCAAAGTTCCCACACAAGCACCACAGCTCTAAGTGGAGCTCAAGGTAGAGGCCTTGACAAGAACTACAAAAGTCTTCCATCTCTCACTGCCACGCAGACTCAAAACGACTTGAGTCACGTCGCCATCAAAAAGTAGAGCAATAATTAACTTTGATTTTTATGTAAGAGAAAGTCAAGTGTCTAATTGCATATTCTAAAAAGACAGGAGGATCACAAATATTCATTAAAATGCTCTTCTCGTCACCATCTGAGAGAGGGGGAGAAAGGCTTTCGCTCTGACTCTAACTTTTCAAAGCACTGAGGTAAGAGGCATCCAGACCATTTCAGCCTTCATCAGTAAAATGTGCAGTTATTAAATGTGGCCTACTGAAGAGTTGATGTGAGTGAGAAAGATGTACATATTGCATAAAACTCATTATCTAGGACCTGTGAAGCCAGTCCAGTGAACAAAATTAAGTCCTGCTGGTATGGGACAAGTTTGCTGTAAGGGTGTTTCATTGACATCCTTTGTGATTTTAATCCCATGTCTGTGTTCTTCCCACACAACAAACAAATAACAGAGCAAATTACCCAGTTTTTTTTTTTTATTATTATTTTTGTTTTTTTGACCTATGCATCCTCTGAGAAATCTAATACTGGCTGGATAGGAATGTCTATGATCCTGGTAAATAACATATTTTTTTACAATGCTTCTCCTCATTTATTTTGACCTTTGTCGAATACCTTAAGCCACATTTTTTTTGTTATGCTGCCTAGCGCAACTTCATTATGAATTTTAACCTTTTTGCCAACATTTTGCCTGGATACAATAACAGTTAGTTGTGCTACTGGCATCACATCTAAAGTAAAAAGAAAATGTATTCAATAAGTAGAGAAACTGCTCAGAATGTCAACTATAGTGGCTGCATCAAGTGTGACTGTATATATCACCGTTCAAATGTTTGGATTAGTAATTCCTTTATTTTGTTTATTTATTAAAAAAGGTAGTATTGTGAAATATCATTACAATAGCAAAACAAATGAATGACAAAAAAGTGTATATCACAAAAAACATAGGTAAATAAAGCCTAATACAATTAGTATTGTTTTTACTGTATTTGATCAAATAAGACTTCTTAATATCACTATATATATAATATCACAATATATCACTTTTGCTTGTGTGATATTGCTTTATTGTAACTCAAACACCAATTATAAAACTAATCCCATCAAAACAATGGTTTGGATATGAGGTTTACTCTTTTATATCTGAAGGGAGGCATCGTAATCATAATGTGTTTGTAAGTCTCTGCTATGATGGATTTCATAGCTCTTAACTAATATCAGAAAAGCATGTCACATTTTCAAACAGTCTCTTGAAAGACGCCCACTGCGTGTAAAACAAGCGATGTGAGCGCTGTATTTTTATTTATTTTTTTCTTCCCTTTTGTCTCAAGCACACATTCACAAAGCAGCATCGTGACAAGCATCTCTCCCTCCCGCTTGTTTCCACTCATGACTTGTGAGTCAGTGTTGCTTTTAAAGGTTGACTGACATGCGTGTGCTCAACGTCACATGAAAAGACAGAGGCAGTGAGTGCAAGCCAAACAAAACTCTGAGATGGAAAAAATTATGCACTGTGTGGTGGAAGGGTTCTAAGGGCATGAGAAGGATCCACTCAACCTGAGCATAGTGTGAGTGCATTGGGCCCGCAATAAAGCCCTGATGGTAACCATGACAACAGGTGAGATGATGACAAGAAAATGTGTCACATGCTAAGACTGTATGGGGGAAGTTTAGAGTGAGAGAGAGACTATTTGTGTGTGTGTGTGTGTGTGTGTGTGTGTGTGTGTGTGTGTGCATGTGTGTTTGCCTTGTGGGTTGCTGGCCATGGAATAGGAGGGGGTGTTAGCTTTGCAGTAATTAGAGTGGCTGGCTAGCCCGAGATATGTTGCCTCCCACAACAAACCATCAAAACACCCATATGCCCATAAAGAATGTCAACATATGTAAGTATAAAAGGATTTAAACTTATTAGAGTGCTGCATTGTTTGTTCACCTTGTACCGTAAACAAGCACATAAATGGCAGTGCCATATTATCCAATCATGCGTTTTTGTACTACCTTATAGAACAACATGGGATTTCAAAGATCCCAGGTTTTTAGCAAAAGAAAGCCTGACTCACTTCAAAACGAAGTTCTATTGCAAGACTGTTGCAAAGCACACTCTACAGCACACTCAACGCACACTAGCACACTAACACACTATGCATGTCATACTAATAATAATAATAATAATAATAATAATAATAATAATAAAAATTAAAAAACATTGAGCTGAGTTTCTAGATACATTCTACCATATCTATTCATGTACAGCAAAAGTCTGTATTGCAAATCATTTTGATATAGATGTTTCAAAACGATTAAAAACCTCCCCCTCAACATTACTTTAATTACTTTCTAAGATATGTCTTGATTCACTTAAAATATTTAATTTACAGACAGAATGAGAGAATGCTGGATAAATAGAATGACAGAACAAAAGAACAATATAGATGTAACAGGTCACAAAATTCACGGTTCGGTTCGATACGACACAGTGGTGTCACGGTTTGGTTCGGTACGGTACATTTGGTATGGGGGCAATTGGTTCTGTCACAATGTTGGAAATATTTCTGTTTTAAACCATGAAGGCAAGCCAATGGATATCACACAAGCAACATGCAAACTTTGTGAAAGAGTTATGTCGGTAAACGTCTTAATCTCAGTCAATTCGCTATACAGAAAGTGAAAGTAAAAACAAAATGGCGGTGTAGGCTAATGGCGAAGCTTTCAGCATCTGACGCCTCAAATTCTCTCAAACAATGAGAGACGAATCTACTTCAACATATGCTGATAACGGTATATAGCTAAATGTTTTTTATTCCCTTAACATTCCTCTTGCGGTCCGTACATACAGAAAAAAAAGGTAAAAGGTGAATAGTGTGAAAAAATAATGTAAAGGGTCGAACAATGTATCCAAAATAAAAGTTTTGTTTACATAATATATGTGTGTATACTGTGTATATTTATTATGTATATATAAATACACACACATGCATCTATATATTTAAGAAGAATATGTTATGTTTATATATTAAATATATTTATATATAATATAAAATATAAGAATCTAAATATATAAATGTATATACATGTAAATATTTTCTAAATATATAATTTTATGTGTGTGTATTTATATATACATAATAAAATATACCCTGTACACATACATATATTATGTAAACAAAACTTTTATTTTGGATGTGATTAATCGTGATTAATCATTTGACAGCCCTAATTTAAATATAATGTTTTTTATTCCCTTAACATTCCTCTTGCGGTCCGTACATACAGAAAAAAAAGGTATATATTTTTATTTTTAAAAAGGTTTATTTTTGAATGTAGGTGTTTTTAATAGGCTAAAGCTTTTTATTCATGGATTTTTATTGATGACTGCTGAGTTAACATTTTAAGCTGGCTATTCACAGAGTGCTGTATCTAAGCATGTTAACAGAAAGTTTAGTGGAAGGAAAAAGTGTGGAAGACAAAGATGCACAACCAACTGAGAGAACCGCAGCCTTATGAGGATTGTCAAGCAAAATCGATTCAAGAATTTGAGTTAACTTCACAAGGAATGGACTGAGGCTGGGGTCAAGGCATCAAGCGCCGCAGCATTATGAGGTTTGTAGGGATTTGTATATTGATGTATTATTCGTCTTGTTAAGCCACTCCTGAAGCACAGACAACATCAGAGGCGTCTTAACTGGGCTAAGGAGAAGAAGAACTGGACTATTGCCCAGTGGTCCAAAGTCTTCTTTTTAGATGTGAGCAAGTTTTGTATTTCATTTGGAAACCAAGGTCCTAGAGTCTGAAGGAAAGGTGGAGAAGCTCATAGACCAAGTTGCTTGAAGTCCAGTGTTAAGTTTCCACAGTCTGTGATGATTTGGGGTACAATGTCATCTGCTGGTGCTGTCCATTGTGTTTTTTGAAAACCAAAGTCACTGCACCCGTTTACCAAGACATTCTGGAGCACTTCATGCTTCCTTCTGCTGACCAGCTTTTTGAAGATGCTGATTTCATTTTCCAGCAGGATTTGGCACCTACCTACACTGCCAAAAGCACCAAAAGTTGGTTAAATGACCATGGTATTGGTGTGCTTGACTGGCCAGCAAACTCACCAGACCTGAACCCCATAGAGAATCTGTGGGGTATTGTCAAGAGGAAAATGAGAAACAAGAGACCAAAAAATGCAGATGAGCTGAAGTTCACTGTCAAAGAAACCTGGGCTTCCATACCACCTCAGCAGTGCCACAAACTGATCACCTCCATGCCACACCAAATTGAGGCAGTAATTAAAGCAAAATGAGCCCCTACCAAGTATTGGGTACATGTACAGTAAATGAACATACTTTTCAGAAGGCCAACAATTCAGTAAAATGTTATTTTTTTTTTTGGTCTTATGAAGTATTCTAATTTGTTGAGATTGTGAATTGGTGGGTTTTTGTTAAATGTGAGCCAAGATCATCACGATTAAAAGAACCAAAGACTTAAACCACTTCAGTCTGTGTGCATTGAGTTTTACAATTTGAGTTGAATTACTGAAATAAATAGGAAATAATAAATTTTTATTATTACTGTAATAAAAAACTTTTCCACGACATTCTAATTTATTGAGATGCACCTGTACTGTTACAATTTTTTTTTTCTCTTTCTCAGCTGTTTTCTGGTTACTATGTTTGCGAGGATACTTGTGGCATTCTGACACATACAGTTTAAAGCCTATAAAGCAGCAAAAATAATGTCCAATACCACACTCTATGAGCATCGTCTTTGCACACATATAGAGGGTATGTATTGACGTCACTTTCCCCCTGGAACACGCCCCCTCAGCCAGACTGAGTGGCAAAAGAGCTACAGCATGAATGGATTTAATAGGGAAGCTGTGAAAATGTGAATAAACCAAACAATAATAAGTTTAAACTAAAGGTTGCTGGACTCTGTATAGTGTTCCTTACAACTTACCAAATATCCAGAGGTCCATGGATATTGATACACAGCCAGAAATTGTGTCCTGACATTTATATTTAAATGTGCCTGATTCCAATGCCGGGGAAGTACATAAAGTAAATTTGCCTGTGAACGCATTTTGTACATACAAAATAGTTTGGTCTAAATACAGGTGACCACTTATATTAATGTTATATATATTGTTTATTGTCTATTTTGGTGTAGGTGAAGTACATCCCAAAAAACTTTAGTTTTTGTCATTTTTTTAAAAAAAAAAAAAAAAAAAAAAATCCAATTATGTAGAATTTAAAATGGTAAATATTTAATTGATGAGTTGTCAATATGATACATTATAGTACCAAATAAAGGGTATTGATGTTACTGCAAAATTCAACATATTAACATAAAATGATCAAATCTGTGTATCGCTGTCTGGAGTCCATTTGCTTCTGTGAATTGAAGCAATTAATTTGCTTCTATTTTCTGTAGCTTTCGGCAGTCTGTAAAAATATACCTACGATGTATTTTTGATTCTCTTTGTACAGTCAATTGTAAAGCTCTTTTTTTCATTTTAGATGTGTTTTGTATAGTCTGTCGCAGTATTCACATTGAAAACCAATGCTTCCACTCAGTATTTTTGCCACTCAGTGGATGGAGCCACACTCACTCCAGCTGACGGTGATGTCACGTGCATACCCTCTATAGCAAAATTAGTTTTCTTTTGCTGCTCATTGTTTTAATGGCTTAAAATCACTTGTTTTTAAAGCGCAATGCTTAAAAACGTGCAAACAATACGTTTTTGTGACCACGTAGCACAGAAATGTCAAATGAGCGCGTAATACCTATGTTTTTTTTTATTGATTATTAGAATTATTTTTTTTATAATAAAGTAGTATGGTGGCGTTTGTTTATTTTTATTTGGGTGTGACTTGAATTTAATTAACTTGTATGTAATTATATAACATTCAAACCCCATCAAGTTTCTAGGTCTCTAGCAGGTGAGGAGAGGTTTCAGACAGAGAGCAACAGTTGTGTGATGGGCTGGCCAGCAATGAAGAATGAAGTACAGCACAGTTTCGAAAAAGCACTAAAGCAATTTACTTTTATTTATTTATTTTTATTATTTTTAATGAGAGAGTGTGGGCAGAGCTTGAAGTAGGCACAAATCTAGTGAAACTGCTTTGTATGCATGGTTAAGAAGAGTGCCTGTGTCTAAGAGCTGTAAACAAAACGCCACCAATCTAGGATCATGCTGCTTCCTTGTCTACTCCGGTCTTCTGCTGAAGAACCCTGTCTAGCCACCCTCAAACAGTCACCCTTAGCATGGCCCTGCATCGTATAATATTCATCATCATAATACAGCCTTCTGTGTCTGCTGCTGGGTTCGGAAATAATGGATGAACTAAACATACACTTCCATCATTCTACTTAAACTTCCTTTAATTCAGTTCCAGCTAGAGAGCTGAATTGGGTTTATCCACTTGAGAAATATGATGATTCTGACAGACACAAACACATGTTGATATATGCATGCAGTCCCATGGGCACTCAAACACAGCTCTATGTGACACATTCTCCCACCAGGCAAATATCAGAGACTGTAAAGATGAAGTTTTATTGATTTTCCCATTTGGGAGACTTGGAGGTGCTTATCACTGCACATATAGCGCTGCACATTCTCCTGGGATCTGGTTTAATTCTCTACCACACACATACACACATAAACGAGTGCTTTACACCACTTGAGGGAGGTGATGTCTGTGTCGATGGAGTCCACTCACGCTCTTGTAACCGGTGACATGTGTGTGGTGGTTCACTGTGAGCTGAAGTTGATTTGAGTGTGCGGTTACACGTCTGCCTTTCATTGTCACAGGACAGCTCTGTTTCTACAACCAGCTGTAGTTTCATGAGGGTCTTTCTGAGTGTACAACACTAATTAGAGGTTACTGAAGAAAATAGCTTTCCCCGTTGCTCAGTATACCAACTACATGTTTTTACTACAAAAGTCCTATCATCACTACCTTCATTCTGCTTTACTCAGACACACCTCTCCTCTAACCTTACTCTATCTGAATGTCTATCCTGTCTGTCTGACCCAGGGGTTTTCAAAACGGGGTCCAGGGACTCCCAGGGGACTGCAAATGGGAGACTGGGAATTCATGGAATATTTAAAAGAAAAAGAGCAATGTTTAAATATAGATATTAACATTTTAACAGCAACAAGTTTACTACTACAATGAATGAATAATATTTATAAGTATAATAGTAAATTGATTGATTTATTTATTTAATTAATTAAATTGGATTGTGTTGTTTTGATTTGGTTTTGTGTTAAATTAATTAATTAATTTATTGTTTGACAAACCTGATTGAACAAACAAATGACAGTAGGAAAACAATACATGCATACATTGTAATCAGTACATTGCATAAAAACACTACGGCCCTACTGAATGAAAAAAGCAAAAAAAGTATGGCGCCGTAAGCCTTTTCCCTCCAGCGAATGATTGAACAAACAAATGAATAAATACAGGCATACTGTACATTCATACATACTGAAAAAAAAAATAAGCTCACCATAGACAAGTAATCAGTCAGTGGGCTACAGTACGTTGACTTTGCTTTATTACAACAAAAATGCATCCACACTACATGCCAAATATGTATACAGTGCAAAATCATATTATTGTGTAGGCTACATAAATATAAAAATTTAATGCATATAGTCTCCCACTGTATTTACCTATTTTTAATGATGAATATTACTCATCCCACGCCTTCTTCACCTTTGGTGGATTCCTGCTTGTCCCGTAGATGATTCCGCTGCGCGCTTTAGTCGCGCTACGAGCAGTGATATTTGAGAATTCAGCTTTTCTCGCCATGAACTAGCGATCCTCCGCCATGCTCGCTCTTAAAGGGAATGGGATTTAATCATGAATGTCCCAGTACTCAGAAATGGATATTTGCGCACACGGCGCACGGACCGTGTTTTCCTGTCAAAAGTGGATTTGGAAGCAGCGCCGTGCTCAGACTTTGCGTTTAGGATCGTTATAAATTGGGCCCTACATTTTATATTTTTTTTTTTTGATTTCTCTCAGAATCTCTCTATTGCTGTGTGAGAATAAACGACACGCATGGGATATTGGACTGCTGTCACTTTAAGAGCTGCCCAGATCCAATATACTGCTAGGAGTTTCACAATCTTCAGAACAAAAGACCCAGAATCTTCAGAATAAACGACCAGGACTAGTGGAGTTTCTGCATAATCCACACAATGTCTCCATTGAATGGCACCGTGAACCAAAAATCCCCTGGAGCAAAATGAGGTTAAGTGCATTAGTGAATGGAAATGAGGGTGAAATCAGCAACCTTCCTGTTGGCAACCATCATCATAACCCAATATACAACACCCTCTTGTCTTTCCTCCTTTCCACTGGCTGTACAAAATGGGATCATCTGTCTGGTGAAAGCTCCAGCTCACGGTAAGCTCCATGGTCCCCTCCCTCCTTCCTCACAGGAAGGGTGAGCCTCAGTCAGGCCTGACCCTTCATTGTCATCCCTCCACATTATCTTAGCAGAGGGCCAATTAGGCATTAACCACATTATACACCCAGAGACCCCTCTTTAGCCACCGCTGGGCTCAATAACACATTACCATAGAGACTCTTTAAAAGAAATTGCTGTTAATTGTCAGGTGACATAAAAACCTGCCCACTAGCATGAACTTGTTTGACAAGCCCTGGTGACAGTGTCATTTAAAGACAGAGGGGGACAACAAAATTGACAATGGCAGACAGAGACTAGGACATCACACATCAAAAAATAATTCATTGAATGATTCAATGAGTGATTCATGAGCAGAATTTACAGGCAACCATGAAGCTAGCAACTGACTTGTAATGACAAATTGCTTTGTGATAGTAATGACAGACAAAATAGCTGGTTTGAATATTGATCTTATGAGAACTCATGAGATTACATATCAAAGTCCACATATTTTCAATTTACAGTGTGGTTCTTTTTTGCATGTTTAATGGTGACTGTCTAATATTTATTGTCACTAATGGGAGTTTGATCAAAGAGGTGCTAGTCAACATCAAGATAAGCTGTCTGGCTGTTTCAGTGGTGCCACTTTTTTTTTTTTTAATTTTTTATTTTTTTTTGTACAGTACATTGAGAATATTCAGGAAGGATTGAGATGGGATTTATCTAAATTGTTTAAAGCCAATAAAAAAAAAATAAAAAAAACATGCCCAGGCTGGTGGAAGATTGTATGCCAAAACAAAGAATCCTCTAATCTGGAAAAATCAGATAACAACATGTCATTACAAAACAACATATTAAATAAATCACACATATATCAATCTGTTCCAAAAGTCGGGAGCTTCTAGTTATGCATGATTAAACAGTCTTATTTTACACAAACTGCATTGTATGGATCAGGTCATAATTTATCAAGAACTGATTCAAACCTGAATCTAAACATTAACAATTGACTACAGCAAAGCTCCATCATAATGATCACTCTCTCTCTCTCTCTCTTTTCCTTGTTTAGAATCTAAAAACAGTGGAAAAACAGTGAAATTATTATCATTGTTGTTATTATTGTTATTATTATTATTTGTATAAAAAAATAAAAAAATAATCAGGTCACCTAACACGAAAAAGCTAAGCCTAAGTTGGCAATTTGGCCATTTTGAGTCACTTTTTGCAGTGTCAATTCAATGATTTACACTATATTTTATAATGCCTTATTTTGCAAAACACTGAAGTAAGCTATTTTCTTTGAATGTATGAGATTTTGATTTATTAGCTGCAATTAGTAAATAACTGCTGGTACAACATATTAATTTAAACTTATTAGATACATTCTCTTATACTATATAATGAATTCAATCAGCACACATACATCATGACTATAGGTAGCAGAAACTGTCTGCTCTCTTGGTAAATACACACACACATGAAGTGTGGCTCTGTTGAACTACAGTTGCACTACAAATTTTGTCACACCAAAGTACCTTAGTCAGGAGGCCCCAGCTGTGGTTCACATAAAGAAACTCTCAGTGGAGATGGAGTTGCTTAGAGAGCCAAATCAATAACCCTTTAGCCTTAGGGCAGGAACCGGCTAGGGAATGAGGCTGAACAGCAAAGGCGTCTGGATCTTCACAATCATACTTGTTTTTAAAAGTGCTACCTTAGGAAAATTACTTTCAGACTATTCAATTTTTAAAGGCTAACATACTGTAAAAAATCTTAGTGATTACACTCATATTATCCGAGCAGACTGTACAGTCCACACATATTTTTTGTTTCTTGTGTGTGTGTGTGTGTGTGTGTGTGTGTGTGTGTGTGTGTGTGTGTGTGTGTGTGTGTGTGTGTGTGTGCATATGCTACAATTCAAAAGTTTGGGGTTATTACAATTTTGTTTTGTTTTGAAAGAACTTAATAGTTCTATTCAGCAAGGATGCATTAACCTTTGAGCTTTCTAAATTTCTTACTGTTCTTATTGTGTTTCTGATCAAATAAATGCATGGTTAATGTACTACCATTAAAGCTGCCTTTCCACTATCTCCGACTCTCACACAATTGCTGCCTTTCGCCTCCACACTCCACACAGCTCCCGTACTACTTTACACTGAAAATGAATGACTTCTGGCCTGTCACTTGTCATTTGTTAGAGATAGTGGAAAGGCGGCTTAAGGCGGTATTTATTTGATCAAAAACACATATGAGTTGTCCAAGGTTCAAATTTACCACCACTCACACTTGAATATGCATCTGAGCCACATGAGCTTGTGCTCAGATGAGGGAGACTGAAATCATACAATCCTCCTGTTGAGAGGAGAAAAAAAAAATGTGAAGGGATTAAAATATGATATCAAATGGAGCTGAGAGTACTGGGCTTATACATATTAAAATGTATCTTAATGCAAAAGTATTAAAATGTATGATTTATTTACACAACATTTGTTCAAAACCCCTTGCAATTATAAGTAGGAAAAACAAATGAATCCAGCTTGCAAGTGGTGAGGAATTTGTAGAATTTTATTAATGGCAAAAGTTCAGTTTCTTCCCAAATCTGCTTAGTTTTCATCTCTGAGTGCATATTCCGCACAGGTCTAGTGAAATTGTCTTCAGCTAAGAACAAAGTAGGTGAAAGACACAGCTGGAAAGAGAGAGGTGTGAAAATTCCCCATGTTGTTTTGTTCTGACAACTCAAAGTATCCCACTTGCATTAATGAGGGCCTACAATCCAAAACCAGCACAATGGCCCACTGAGCAGTAAGGAGGGTCACTCAGGAGTACTCACTGTTACCACAAAGACCTCCACGTTGCTTTGATGACTCACAGTGTCCAAATGGCCCACTGAGAGAAGTGACTCTTTCATACTCATTTGAGAGTAGGCCTGTGGAGTCAGGTCCTTGGGGAATTGGGTGACTTTTATTTTTTTGCACCAGTAATCTATTATCCAAGATTTTAGAGAAAGTACCAAAAAAACAACAACAACAACAACAACAACAGACATTTCAAGGCAATGTTTCCACTGGTCAGGAATAGTAGTAACTGTGTGCAGGTCTGCATGCAAATCTCTACAGCATGACTGAGGTGGGTAGGCAGACCACACTGACAGGACTGCTAATCCAGAGCAGAGCCATTGATTGAACACGTCCCTAAATGCTGTGCTCTGCCTGGCAAGTGCAGCCATTTTAAGTCTCATCAGGACAGGGCAGAGCGGGTATACATTATAATTGCAGGGGAGCTACAGTGGACTTAAGCATTAGTGGTTTAATGGCTTAGCTCCACCGGATACGAGAATGTGTGGTTAAACACTTAATGACGCAGAAAACATTTGCCATTGAACATAACAAGATATCGATTAGGTGTATAATGCATAAACACAATGCACATCTAATTGACGCTCTGAATAATTTCAGGTCCACCTCCTTTGTTCATGTCATCTCTATTAAGTATGGAAATGAAGGTGAGTCATATCTATCAAGCAAGGTACCTTTGAGAGTTATCGAAGTGCTGTAAATTGCATGGGGTATAAAATATAGACACAACTGCGCTCTAAACAATAAAAAGAAACAGGGAAAAAAAATCATTTGTTCAACATTGAAACATATATTACAACATAAATACAATTATTTTGACAATAACACAGCTTGTTTTTAAAAGTGCACTTATTTCTAAAATTATATTTAAAAGATGAAGGAGCTTTGTTTTTGAATCCCATCATGACTATCAAGTTATTCTAAACCTTCGTCCCTTTTTTTTTTTTATTTGTAAAAATTGCGTTCCTATATATATAAGAACTTTGGTACCCAGAATAAGGGTAAGATAAAATAAACCTAAAATTAGATATTTAAAAAGGGACCACATATGGTCTATGAACACTCTAGCCAAAAGTGCTTCAGAGTCACTTTCAGGAATGGTTTGAATTCTCACATTTCCTCATCGCTGTCAAGTCATTACTGGGCACCAAGTCATTAGCTGATGGTGCACCCATTTATTAAAGCTAAAGAGCGATGAGCAAGGTGGAGGAGAGACAGATCAGGCTTCAGGACGGCTATGGTTGTAGGCTTTTTCCTTCCGCCTAGAGCTCAACACATCCATTTCTCTGTCAAATCTTTGCTGAGCATTTAGGATGCAAAATAGGTAATAGATTTGAAGCACCATACATTGAAACAGCAGAGAAATGCTGTTATTTCATATAATCACCTGGAGAATAGAAAGCAAATGTACATTTTGCTGTGGATGTTTAATTTTCTTTGAGATACAATGGGGTACAATTTGGATGTGCTCAAAATAGTTGCCGTCCTGTCAGCTTCTCTAAGATCTGTTGGTTTTACCCTAAAAGCAGACTGAGGCTGGCCCAATACCCCTGAGAGAGAGAGAGAGAGAGAGAGAGAGAGAGAGAGAGAGAGAGAGAGAGAGAGAGAGAGAGAGAGAGAGAGAGAGAGAGAGAGAGAGAAGCTTAGTGGGCTTTTTCCTCAAGGTGTAGGAGTTTTAGTCGTGAGTTAAGGTAATCCTGTTCACTTGCCCTTGTTTGGAGACTCCTGTGCCATAGTGGTGGGTTGAGGTAGTGATGTTCTTTTGCCCTTGTTTGGAGACTCCTGTGCCTTTCACAGCATCTATGAGTCGTGAGTTAAGGTAATCCTGTTCACTTGCCCTTGTTTGGAGACTCCTGTGCCACAGGAAAAGGCTGGTTTTATGTTGATGGTAGTCACAGCTCATTGTCCTTGAAAATTAATCGGAATGAAATGACAAGCCTGGGGACTGCAATCCATGGTGCACTGCAACAAGGCTCCTGAGCAGAATATTTATGTAAGCTTGGCTAAGTGGCAACAGATGATATCTGTATTCCAACTGGATGGCGAGACTTGAAATGGCTGTGATAACGGTGAGTGTGGT
The DNA here is from genome assembly GCF_018340385.1 of Cyprinus carpio. Lineage (NCBI taxonomy): Eukaryota > Metazoa > Chordata > Actinopteri > Cypriniformes > Cyprinidae > Cyprinus > Cyprinus carpio. Next base: position 28,697,989 of record NC_056597.1, read on the forward strand.
AATGCCTGGACAGGCAACATTATGCAATGTAAATGTAGTGATTCAGGTTTAGGACTAGGCCAATGAGGGCACGTGAGGGTGGAGCTGGGGTGTAAGGGGGAGGAGAGGGGAGTTGCCATGCCGTGGACTATATCTGAGCTTATGTGTACCACCAGCTAACCGCTATGACATATGGCACACAATGCCATTACCACGCTCACTGTGCACAAGCTCATTTTTCAACAACCTAACAGCCTGAAAAGGCAATGCTTACACTACAATGCC